>NW_015396307.1:0-4421 GCF_001527695.2 Protobothrops mucrosquamatus
CTAGATGCAAGATGGGAGATTTCTGGAAGCAGAAATATCAGAGAAAGACTTGAATATGAATAAGCAGCCTTGGCTGCCTTAGAAAAAGCATTGTATCAAAGATACGTGGAATCCTTATTTCCCTCTGTTCTGCACAGATGATATTGCATCTGGAGTACAGTCTACAAATCTGTGCATTTCATTTCTGAAAAGGTATTCACAGATTAGAATAAGATCAGAGGAAGGTGACTTAATATCTTATGACATTAATGTGAAGAAATTTGGGGTGCTCAATTTAGAGAAAAGAAGGCTGGGGAAAACATAGGTCATGCACCTAAAAGAGTGTCAAGGGAAGGCAATCAGAACTAATTTTCTATCTCCACAGAAATTAATACAAGTTGTAGGCAGCAGCTACCATGATTTAATTTCAATATGATAAATACTTGGTGGAAAATCTGTACAGCAGTAATTCAACCTAAGTGTCATTTATTACCTTAGCACCTCTGGAACACTTCCATTTTAGCTAGTTTCTAGAATTGTGATCCAATATGTATGTTGTTGTTTGCTGGGAGAAAATCTCATGTTAAATGGAGATTGTGTACATTTTCTTATAAGGTGAAAGCTTTTATTTGCCATGTCAACATTGGAAGAAAGAATGAAGGGGAGAATTGTAGCTTGATCTAAGTAATTCAGTAGTGTCTTCTTGAAATTGAGAACCATTGGCTAGATGGTTTATACTCAGACTGAAGGACAGCAACATTGTACTCTGAATGGAAGTTTGAACATTTTGAGCAAAATAAGATATTTGTAAGAGTTTAGTCTGAAACAGAATATAACCATTTTAATGTTGGTAAAGAACTACCTAGGCTCAGAAAATGACCATACCATTATAAAACCTAGGAACAAGCAGGAATCCACGTAACTCATAAATATAATATGGAATTCTATTCTCAAAATGAAATGGAAAATGTTTGTATGAAAAATGTTTTGCCCAAGATTTTAGCTATTTGGATTTTGGGGTTTTTGAAAAAAGCTGTAGATCTGGAAGAGGGGGAAGCCAAGAATCACAAAACTGTAGCTAAAATTAGAATATTGGGTGTGTTAAGATTTTGAGTAAAGGGCATAGCACCATCCTTTTAATCAACAGGGATTACACAGTTTTAAGCATAATCCATGTTGGATTTTATTTCTTCCTCCTAAAGAAAAGGAAAAGCTGTAGAACAAAGGAGGATGGGATACTGTTGCATAAATTCCAGACACAGAACTGAATAGTTGTTATTCAGTTTAAAGTGATTTGCATTTTGAAATGAATATTTTCATAGAGCAAGCTGTTTTGTACTTATGATGTTTTTTGTGACATTGAAGGCCATAGCTTTAAGATGTTTTACGTCAGCCACACATGCCTGTGGACTGAACAGTATATGTTACCACAAGTTGCAAATAATTCTGCCTAAGGCTCAGTGTCTTAGTTTCTAGCATGATATCTTAAGGACTACACCATACAAGTACATTCGTCATACAAATTACCATCAGTAAAAAAATGTAAAAGTCTTCTTTGACTTGAGCTTGAGTCTTGTGGACTTACCATATAGTTTTTTGAGAACAATATAGCCATAGCAATAGCACTTAGACTTTTATATCGCTTTATAATGCTTTTACAGCACTCTCTAAGTGGTTTACAGAGTCAGCATATTGCCCCGGGTCCTCATTTTACTGACCTTGGAAGGATGGAAGGCTGAACCAACCTTGAGCCAGACAGGATTGGCAGGGGGCAGAATTAGTCTGCAATACTACATTCTAACCACTGTGCTACCAGGATATGGAAGTTATTTTATCTTTGTTTTCTTTCAAGATCTTTATTTGATTTCCCAGTCTAGTCTATTGCCTTAAAGTACTCCTGGGCAGTACTGAGCAAGCTTGACCCAGTGCTTAGCTTAGTCTACCACTTTTAAATAAGTGAAGATAAACTTCTGTCTGTCCGTCTGTCTAAGACTAAATAATAAACGCAACCAGGGAAGCTACAGGGTTGAGAAGAGAAATGTAGCAAAATATAATAATATTATAGCATCCTCTGCCAATTTGGAATTATGAAGTAACTTGCACATAGAAAAAGTAAAACCTTGAAAAATTGGAAAGAATCCTGAGATTAAGGTACAAAAATAAAAGCATTTTTCATAGGGGAGGAAAGTTTTCAAGAGCTTAAATACTTTTGTATGTTTCTGGCCTGCTAATTTTTGTGTTTTGATTTTCATAAGGGTTTTTTTTCCAGCCATTTTGAATCTTGCCAATGTAATTTCAAAATCTGGATTGGAAACATTTTTTCCACCAGCCATGTTGTTTCTCAGTAAATAACATACAACAGAAAAAGGTAATTGAAAAAGAGACAGAATGTTAGGAACATTAGCTGGAGGACCTTTATTTCATCTTCTCCCTGAGGTCCACCTGTCAAATGTTTTTTTAATCAACATTATATCAGCTTTTACATCTTGAAATGTTTTTTTAAGAGTCAAGCAACTGATTTCTCTGGATTCAATCTTCTACTCAAGAAGAATTCACATATGATTAGAAAATCGCCACAACGGTTGTTGGAGAAGAATTATATTGTGCATTTCTATTTGGAGTCCTGGTTAGGCTTCAAGGTTAGCAATAGACTGAAGCGACTGTGTCTGTTGCAATATTGAGTTGGTCTCTGCAAAGCACCCTCTCCACTTCATCTTTTATCAAGGCTTTTCTCTTCAGGTTTGAAAGAAGACTTTTAGCACAACAGAGAGCTGAAAAAAGAGAGTTTACACAGCTTGGTGCTTTCATCTGAATTACAGCTATCCTGAGTGCAGTTTATAGACTGATGATATGTGTTGATGGCTTTCAGTTGATAGATCAGAAGTATAACATTGTGTCCTAAATAAATATCATGGAGCACAAATGAGGATGGATAAATTGTTCAATGTCAACTTCTCTTGGTCTGTATTCTTTCCTGATCATAAGATGTGTTCTTTTTTCTGCAAGGTAGATTCGTAGGACATTTTATGTGCGTTTTCTCTAATGTGCACGTTGTTGGCAAGCAATTATTGCTAATATAGTGTATAGTACCTACTATTATCATTAATGTACAATTTTATGTAGATTTTTCCTTAAAAGATGATGTATCGCATTCATGTTTTGATTGAAGAAATGTCTTATAAAATTCAGACAATTGTAAAATATCATTTATCTTTACATATTAGTTCTGGCAATTAACAACAACAACAACAATAATAATAATAAAGTTGGAAGGGACCTTGGAGGTCATCTAGTCCAACCCCCTGCTCAGGCAGGAAATCCTATACCATTTCAGACAAATGGCTGTCTAATCTCTTCTTAAAGACTTCCAGTGTTGGAGCATTCACAGCTTCTGGAGGCAGGTTGTTCCACTGATTAATTGTTCTAACTGTCAGGAAGTTTCTCCTTAGTTCTAGGTTGCTTCTCTCTTTGGTTAGTTTCCATCCATTGCTTCTTGTCCTGCCTTCAGGGGCTTTGGAGAATAGCTTGACTCCCTCTTCTGTGTGGCAGCCCTTGAGATATTGGAACACTGCTATCGTTTCCCCTCTCGTCCTTCTCTTCATTAAACTAGACATACCCAATTCCAGCAACCGTTCCTTGTACGTTTTAGCCTCCAGTCCCCTAATCATCTTTGTTGCTCTTCTCTGTACTCTTTCTAGAGTCTCAACATCTTTTTTACATTGTGGTGACCAAACCTGGATGAAATATTCCAAGTGTGGCCTTACCAAGGCTTTATAAAGTGGTATTAACACTTCATGTGATCTTGATTCTATCCTTCTGTTAATGCAGCCTAGCACTGTGTTGGCTTTTTTGGCAGCTGCAGCACACTGCTGGTTCATATTTAAGTGATTGTCCACTAGGACTCCAAGATCCTTCTCACAGTTACTACTATTGAGCAAGGTACCTCCTAAACTATACCTGTGCATTTGGTTTTTCTTGCCCAAATGTAGAACCTTACTTTTTTCACCACTGAATTTTATTTTGTTAGATGGTACCCAATGTTCAAGTCTGTCAAGATTCTTCTGTATCTTAAGCCTATCTTCTGGAGTGTTGACTATTCCTGCCAGCTTGGTGTTGTCTGCAAATTCCCCATCTTTCCCCTCATCCAAATCATTGATGAAGTTGTTGAAGAGCACTGGGCCCAGAACAGAGACCTTGGGCACCTCACTACACACTTCCCTCCATGTAGATGCAGTTCCATTGAGTTTAGTTTAGTTTAGTTTTAGTTTTATTAAATTTATACCCCGCCCTTCTCCCGGAGGACTCAGGGCGGCTTACAGCCAGCTTAAAAACAATAATACAATATAATACAAAATTTAAAAGTAATTAAAAATAGATATTCAATAGGCCGCTTATACTAAAAATTTTGTTAAAACCAATTTAAAATACCCCTAGGCCAGTCC
>NW_015396307.1:4824-8441 GCF_001527695.2 Protobothrops mucrosquamatus
TTGTTTTTAAAAGGATTTGTTTCAGTATGTGCTGCTTAAACCAGACATGTCAAACTCACGACATCATGTGACGTCATGCAACGTATCCGGACGGTTTTGCCATTGCCGGCAATGGGGTGGGTACGGCTTCCGGATGATGCGTCTGGCCCACGGGCAGGCAGTTTGACACCCCTGGCTTAAACTAACTTGCAAATCAGCACAAAGTTGAACAAATTTATACAAAAATTATACAAAATCATGCATAACCAAATGTAACAGTATGTTTTGTGAGATGGGTAGTTTGATAGCTGAGTGAATCAATAATAAATATTCTTCAAGTTCAATTCCTGAAGACTTTATGGACACATCCTAGCAGTTTTTGTAGTAGCGATACAGAAAGAGTTTACTATTCTCTTATTATATCATACATTTTTATTTCCTGGACCACTTGCAGTCCTAGTATTTCCTGAAAGTCTCCCATCCAAGTCCTTACTAAGCCTCACCCTGCTTAGCTTCTAAGGCCAGTCAAGACCAGCCAGGCACTCACTGCCATATGTTGAGGCAACAACAGCCTTGGTAATAACTACAAAGGCAGCATCAGTTAAACTTTAAATCTTGAATACCGAGGCCATTTGTTACCATCTCTTTTTTAAAGATTTTCTCATTTCCCAAAAATGATGAAATGACAAAAGGTCAACATATTTTTTTCTCCAATTTCATTTCTTTGCTTAGACATGATGTATTAGACAAGTTCTATGTAAATCATTAAATTAAGCCCAAATGGGTTTTTTTTAGCAGAGTGAGCTCGTTTGAATCATCAACAGAATTATCTTGGAAACTGCAGCATAAGAATGGTTGGACTAATACTTTGTGGGCTAATCACTTACAATTTCTACCCTACCCCTTACATAAAGGCTGGGCAATTATGAAAGTTCTCAACTTACAGCTGATGTGCCTTAGCTGAACTATTGACGTAGCCATGTCTCACTTTCTTAGACGTCTTTATGACTTGGGAATATTATCCATTTAGCTGATCATTGCCAAGTAAACAAGTTCTCGGCTTGTTCCCTCCCTCAAGCAATGGTGCCTTGCTATAGAATTTTGCTGAGGTGGCCCAGCTTGTGCTTGTGGATTTGTGCAGGACTTCTGCTAAAGTTAGTCTCCCCAACACCACAAGCATAAGTGCTCCTGTGTTTCTTTTTCCCATTGGACCTCTTCTTAGGTTCTTCATTTGAAGTTGTGATGTGCAGCTTCTTTCTCTCTTCTCTTTCTGTCTCTCCAAGAATGTGCTCCTGACCCAAGCATTTCTAATTTTGTATTGCAAAGATAAAATGCTTTGCCTTGCTTGGCTGCCCTCTTGTTTGGAAAAGACTCACACTAACCATTTCCACATGGCTTAACAGTCTTCCCACACATTTATGGAAATATACCTGAAATATCTTTGCTGCCACCTCCACTACCATCAACACAGTGGAAACCCCTGGCTTCTTTTATCTTGGGCTCTTGGCAATGACTTAGCCTTGTCTTTCCTTTTTTTTTTACCTTTCTGGAGCTGAAATCTCCATGGGCCTTTAAATCTGTCAGCAGCTGCTACCAAGCTCAGTGTGCAATTTTAGTTCATTGTTTTCACAACTTATTGACTCCAAAAAGCGTTCCAAGTCTTAAAGAAGCATTGTCTAAAATTTGGAATAAAGCTAATTTCAGTACCTCAGAAGTCACTTTAATTTTGGTTTCTTTTTCAGTAGAGAGTTTCTTTTTTTAACTTTCCCCTTCCAAAACCAGAAAAACTAAGATGCTTTACGTGAAATGAAAAGGGGACAATTAAGGGATTTTTTTTAGTGATAAACATTTCCTATTATATAGTACAGCTTTTAGTTTCTGTATGATAGAGTAGAGCAGTTAACAGATGCTACATAAAAATAAAATTTGGCACATAATTCTCCTACAGTATTTCAGTGTTTAGGAGGATATTGTTGGAAGAGAGTTGGAAACCTAAGCACATTCTGTTCAGAAGCCAACACCCTGATAATATAGGATTTATACCAGGCAAATGAGCAGAAAATAATATCTCAGTCAAGGAACTACCAAAGAAGAAATTACACCCCCACCAACACTTGCAAGCAAGCTACTATTGTGTATATAAACAGTGACCAAATTTTACCTTCAGTCTCTTGGATGATGTTACCTACTGTAGTTGGGTAATGAAACATTTGCAAGCAAACAAGCCCAGAGAGCACCAAGGATTCCACGACTCAGCCCAGAGCAACATATATTCTCTTCTATTGGAAATACTAATTAAAGCTGCTTCTACAGTAGAGAGAGGTAGCTCTGTGTAGTTATTAAATTTGTATTTTTTCTGCTTGTTTGCAAACCAAACACAAAGGGATCTAGATCCTAGAGCAATGATGGCAAACCTTTTAGAGACCGAGTGCCCAAACTGCAACCCAAAACCCACTTATGTATCATTGGGTGCTGGGTGGGCGTGGCCCATTGGGTGGGTGTGGCCCATTGGGTGGGCATGGTGGTAACAGCAGACTGGGTGGGACTAAAAAGTTCAATCAATCAATTCCAACTTTGCGAGATCTTTTTTCTTCTCACGAGAAGTTGAAATTGATTGATTGATTGAACTTTTTTTTTTCCGCACATGGCAGCGGAGGCCTAAAGCGAAAAGGTTTTATAAAACCCAGCTGAAGGCCTAGGACTGGGGCGACGGTGCACATGCCCAAGAGAAGGCTCTGCATGCCACCTGTGGCACGCGTGCCATAGGTTCGCCACCATGGTCCTAGAGCCTCATCAACTCTGAAACTGCCATTGCAGGTTCTATATATTGAATATAGATTGTGAAAGGCAAACTTTTGGGGCCAAATGCATGTTTGAAATGTTAAAAGCATGTGGGGGAACATTCACACAGAGGCTTTTATTCAAAACTTGCGTTCCTCTTTACAAAAATGAACTGTGCCAAGATCTAATTAACAAGGTTATTTAAGAGCTTTCTGGTATGGCTGCTAATAGAACCCTGTGACAATTGTTTCTTCTTTAGATGAAAGGAAATTGATTTCCCATGTCTATGTATGAAAAGACGACAATGGACATATTATTTAGTGCACTGGAATATAAAGGATATTTTTACAATATCAATTATTTGAGAAAATTACAAATCTCTAGGTACTTAACTGAGGTGATAATGATCAGAAAAAAGTGCTGAAAAAAATACAACAATGCTGTTGTTCACACATTATTTTTCACTTGCCATTTCCAGGATGAATTGGATCTCACAGATAAGAATAGAGAGGCGATGTTTGCACTCCCACCAGAGAAGAAATGGCAGATTTATTGCAGCAAAAAGAAGGTAATATTTAGTGGATTTTAATTATGCGATAAATATTGCATCTAAAGTATGGATTGAACTGTGTGATGGTGTGTTTTTTTCTTTGATTTCTTTTTCAGTTTTGTGTACTTAATGCAATTGTTTATACTGGGGCATATTCAGCTACATGTGATTACCTTCCCGCCCTGTATACTTGGAGGGACTTAGGATGCTGGGAAAATCAATCCACCACTTATTTCTTAAATGATCTTAAGGGCAGATTTAGTTCGGATATTTATTACAAAATGTTCACAATGCCCCAACAGATGAC
>NW_015396308.1:0-2782 GCF_001527695.2 Protobothrops mucrosquamatus
TGTTTTTTTTACAGGCAGACTTAGATTTATTCCATTTCTTTTCAACTGAGTTTGACCACCTCATCCTACCTGCTTTTTTTCACCTTGGTTTATAACCAGCAGTGCTACCAGAAGTTGACTTTTGTATCAAAGTCCAGGATGACATAAGTCATAGAGTATTTAAGTAGCCATTCAAATAAATCTTCAGAAATAATCAAGGGCAAAAGAGTAGTAGCCACTTCTAAGTTGATGTGTGTGCTAGGATCACCAAAACTAACAGTGGTCATCACAGGATCTCTCTTCTTATATGTTTTATTTGTGTTTAATTATATTTAGAAATCACCCATCTCCCTCACAGAGTGATTCTGGGTGGTATACAAATAGACATAAAAACATGAAAGCCATATATAAATATTATAATAAAAATAGTTAAAAACAAGAATATAATAATTACAATTAAACAGGTGAGGAGAGGCTTCAGCCCTTTAGTTGCATGCTCCTCTAGTCAAGAGAAGCAGTCCAAAAATGAAACACAGATACAAACACATTATTTTTCACTTTAAAGTATACAATTTTCTTTAAATACTTCTTACTCTGAAATGACTATATTTAGCATCGAGGAAGCAGAAGCAAACTTCATTTTATTTCTGTCATGTTTATTCGCCAATTTAAGTAATATTACCATGTGCACATGCTCAGAGTATTTATTTTTAAATTCAGAATTGGTTTAAGCCAATATCCTCCATAAATGGGACATCCCTTAAATATCTGCCTAATAAATAAGGTGACCAACTTTTTTACAATGAAAAGGAGGACACAAATAAATTGAAGAAAAAAAATCGTAAATAAAAGAAACATTTTATTCATTGCAACAATAATACAGACAACTTGCATATGCAAAGTTTGCCAGCCAGGTGTTTTGGCGCGCTCAGCAGCAATTCCTATTGGCTGTCAAAAGCCAATAGTGGGAGT
Source organism: Protobothrops mucrosquamatus (assembly GCF_001527695.2). Classification (NCBI taxonomy): domain Eukaryota; kingdom Metazoa; phylum Chordata; class Lepidosauria; order Squamata; family Viperidae; genus Protobothrops; species Protobothrops mucrosquamatus. Next base: position 952 of record NW_015396308.1, read on the forward strand.
AGCACAGCTCATGCAAAAGTTGAAAAAAAAACCAACAAAAAAAGGTGCCGGAATGCCGTTCTAAGCATTCTATGAGAAAAAAAAGCTCTGCAGATTAGTCTTCAAATATCGAAAAGGAGGACATGTAGGAGGACACTTTTCGAGGGAGGACAGAACTTACAAAAGGAGGACTGTCCTCCCTAAAGGAGGACGGTTGGTCACCTTATAATAATGACACCAATCAACTCAATCTGTAAGGGTCTTTGTTGGCACTTCCTAATTATTGGAATGACTGCCTCCCTAAAAGTTTGAAACACAGCCTCATGGCTTTACAGGGCCTTCTTCAACTGGTACTCTTACCAGATGTGTTTAGACTATAGTTCTAACACATTACAGGATGCTGGGGCAAAAAAGACTGCTCTAAAGTAGAGTTTCCTGCAAACATTGTCCCTGTATTGGAATTGTGTGTCTATGTTAATGGGAATGTTCTTCCCCACAGGGCCCAGACACACCTGCAGATTTGTGGTGTGTGGTTTCTTCTGTCAAATGCATCTGTGGTTCTTCTGCAGGTGACAGACAGAGAGTAGAACTCTAAATAGAAGTTTATGACATGACACTGTAGTGGTAAAATGCCTAAAGGCTAATTCCTATAGTGAAAAAAGAAGGGAAAAACCCCTCTGTCATCACAGAAATGAAGTTTTGTGAGTTAAGCATTTTGACTAAAATGCGCTTCTCAGATCTTATCAAACTGCTGGCCACAAAGAAAACATTTCCATTTAAGAACAGAATACTTTCCCTCTCAACCACCCTGCAGGCCTGTATTGACCAGATGATAACACAGTGGTTCTCAACCTTTTTAATGCCGCGACCCCAACCGGTCGTAAGTCGAGGACTAAACCGGTCGTAAGTCGAGGACTAAACCGGTCGTAAGTCGAGGACTACCCAACCAGTCGTAAGTCGAGGACTTTCCCTTCCCGGGAGCACCGCGCATGCGTGGTTCCGCCCCCTGCGCTGGCCGAGGTGTAGCTGGCAAGCGGCAGAGACGGAGCAGGCCAACCACCAGCTGGCCTAGCCCAAGGGAGGTAAAGCACCCGCCGGAAAAGGGGGAAAAAATGGTGGACAAAAAAAATGGCGGACAAAAAAAATGGTGGACAGCCTTGCTTGGCGACCCCCATGAAATGGTCGATCGACCCCAAATGGGGTCCCGACCCACAGGTTGAGAACCACTGTGATAACAGAATCTTTTACAAACATACATAGCTATCGTGCTATTCCCTTTTGGGATAAACCCAGTTTTATCTTACATGCTCACACTAAATTATGCAAGTTAAGATCTCTAAAGAGAGGCTACTTTGCAAACCAGTACAATTGCTGGCATCCTACAAACTAAGAAGCACATGTAATATACCAGGAAATGCACAAGATATAGTGTTTTTAGTAAAGTTTTATTTATTCATTTTTAGAGTTAATTATTTATTTATTTATTTATTTATTTATTAAATTTATATCCCGCCCTTCTCCTTGCGGACTCAGGGCGGCTAACAATCAGATAAAAATACAAAAATAACATTACAGGTTAAAATTAATTAAAAGGGAAATATTTGAATTTGATCCAATTAAGATAAATTTAAAACCCCCTCTAAAATTTCCCCCAGGCCAGTCCCGCAAGCTGGAACAACCATGTCTTAAGGGCGCGGCGGAAGGAAGGGAGATCAGGGATTACCCTGATCTCTGGGGGCAGTTCATTCCAGAGGGTGGGAGCTCCCACAGAGAAGGCCCTCCCCCTTGGGGTCGCCAGCCGGCACTGTCTGGCTGACGGCACCCTGAGGAGACCCACTCTGTGGGAGCGTAC
>NW_015396308.1:4893-8441 GCF_001527695.2 Protobothrops mucrosquamatus
TGGAAACCCGGTGGGCACAGGTCAACAAGGGGGACTCCCCCCTCTATGCCCAGCCAGGTCTCGGTGATACCTGCCAGGTCCGCTCCCCCCTCATGAATAAGTTCTTGAATGAGGGGGGCCTTATTTACCACGGACCTGGCATTGCACAGCATCAGCCGATGGTCCCGGGCCTGAGGTTCTGAGGTCCCTGGAAGTCGAGTAGAACTCTGAGGATCGGAGCACCCACAAGCTTGTAAGCAGCGTGTGCGTGCTCCCAAAACCCGATATGGTCCTCTGCTCCCGCCATATCTGCCCCTCCCACTGACCGTACCTATCACACCACCCTCCGCCAACCCCCCAGTCTCCTCCCTTACCACTCCATGCCCCCCAGACAGGACCGGCCTTGGCCTCAGAGAGGACTCCCCTAGTTCCCCTCGGGCCAACCCCGAACCCCCTAAAAATTTAATGAAGCACCCCTCTAAGAAGACATGTAGTTTCTTCCTTCTTAGATCCCTCAATGCTGTCGCTGAGTGCCACCTCTCGGGGTTCCAAACCCCTTCATCAAGGCCGGCCCTTAGAATCGTGTTGGGCCATGCCTGCGCGATGGGGGAGTCGCGCAGGGCCAGCAGCTCCCTCCTGGAGTACAGTCCCAAATCGCATCAGGAGGTCCAGCAGCAGAGCAGGGGAGGGGGGAAAGTCCTCGTGGTGGTGGTCCTAGTCGAGGGGTTAGATGGACAAGAGAAGGCAGCGTAGTTCCTAGGTCTTTTGACCCCCATAAAAAGGGGGGGGGGAGATTGCAGTCAAAAACAGCCGGCCCCAGCAACGCCGGCCTCCAGGTACGCCTGACCCCAGTCGCACAGGTCTCCAGGACCCCCAGGCACTCACCATCAGGCCATGTCCCTCCGGCAAATCCATCCCTTGGGTCCTGTCCTCCACCCGGGCCGTTCTTCCGCCCGGGCCGCTGTGCCACTGTACCGGCGCATCCTCTGGGCCGCTGTATGTTGCGCTGCTGGTCACTTCCCCCTGGGCCACTAGGCCGCCAGACCACCCAGGCCATCCGGCCGACAGCCCACAAATTTTCAGGCCGTCCAACTTCCCGCCTAGGCTAACCGGCCGCCGGACCACCCCGGTCATCAGGCCGCTAGGCCGCCAAGCTGCCAGGCCGCAGACTTTCGACGGGCCACCAGGTCTTCGTCGGGCCGCTAGGCCGCTGCTGCGTCGGGCCGCCAGGCGGCCACCGCGTCGGGCCGCTAGGCCGCCACAGCTTCAGGCCGCAGATCTTTCTCGGACCGCCGAGCTGCCACCACGTCTGGTCGCTAGGCCATCGCAGCATCAGGCCGCTAGGCCGCCACCACGTTGGGCCGCCGATTTTCCTGGCCGCTAAACGCGTCGGGCCGCCGATTTTCCTGGCCGCCACCGCGTCGGGCCGCCGATTTTCCTGGCCGCTAAGCCCCCAGGCCACCACCACGCTGGGCTTCGCTAGGCCTCGCTAGGCCTCTCCGCGCCTGGGCCGCCCTCCGCAGCTCCGCCCGCGGCCCTGCCCAGCCTAAGCCAGGTGGTCCCGCGGTCCGTCGCCCGCCTTCTTCACTCGCCGACCCTCTCCTCTTACCAAACTCCGGCCGGCGAGCACCCCCGGACCTTCAGAGGCTCCCCATCTCCGCTGAGGACCCCGTGGAGGCTATGGAGCTGGAAACAGTAGGTCCGCCATCACACGCATGACTGCTAGCATTATTGGGCTAGTTCTTTGATCAATAGTTTGACCACCTATCAGTTATTTATGCTACTCCTCATTTAGAGACCACAATTGGAGTGGGCAACTCAGTAGTTAAGTGAAGAGGTTGCTAAGTGAAACCACAACCATGCTTATAATCTTACTTCAGCTTTCCTTTGTTTTACACACCTGTGAAGTTTATAAATGTGAAGATTTTTCATCATCACCATTGTGAATGGACGTGAAAAAAGGACTACTTGTTTTCAGCATTACAATATATATATGGAACTATATAGAAGAGTCAACTAAGAAGGATAGCTTTGAGACACATTGGTGATAAACAATAATCAGGAAATGACTTAATTGCATAAAAATAGTATAAAAATTAGTTATACATATATATATATATTACCATAACTAGTGACAGTCTCCTGGTGTTTAAATTGTAGAATCATAAAAAAACAAGACAAAGGGATATAAAACTCACAAAACCAAGAGCAGTAAAACCGTCAACCAATAACTATAAATTACAGATGAATCCAACTCTATCCTCCTCTAAACAATTTCAGTTTTAACCAATTTTCAGAAGGCCGTAACAAATCTAAAAGGCTGTAAAAAACCTAAAAGGCCATAAAAGGGAAGAATATTCTTCCATGAGCCGTAGTGACACAGTGGTTAGAATGCAGTACTGCAGGCTACTTCTGCTGCCTGCAGTTTGGCAGTTCGATTCTCACCAGTTCAAGGTTGACTGCAGAGAATGGTGTTTCCTAGCACTTTTTTCTCCCTTTTCTACAGTGCATGCAAGGAGTAGTAAGTGGATGGGCTTCTTTCTTCAACCTGGCATTCTGTGTTGCGGCACTGGGCTATTACTGTTCTCATTGTTTGGTGCCCCTCCCATGTCATGGCATCTTTGTGCAGGACACAACTTGCACACCTGCTTGCAGTGGCTCCAATTTCATACTGGACATGTTCTCATTGCTAAATTAACTGTTTTTCATCTATATTTTTAGCCATCAGAAAGCTATATTAGCATGACACTTGCTGTTCCTATTGCTGATCCCTATTCTGCTCTATTGCCTTTACTGCTTCTGTTTTCAGTCACTGCTGACCACCTGACTTCAAAATAATGGCTGACAAAGCCTAACCAGTTTTATGTTTCCTAAGGCTGCCCTGTGTCTAAATAAGAGTGAAAATGCCACTTAAGGGGTCAAATGCTAGTTTGAGATCAGTACAACTAAGGAACTGGGAATGAAATGAAGACCATATCATGAGGACATGGCAGAAAAGAGATGTTGCCCAGACATGTTTGCAAGTGGGTTACAAGTACACTAATAATCTTGAAAAGTCATATTTTGTTTTGAGACTAAGCAGTGGCATTTTGAAGATACATAAAATCAAGCTAAACTAGTCTTCCCTGCTGTAGTATATTTTAGATGTAACTACTACTAATCATGCTGTCTAGAAATCTAGGGAGGCACAGTGAAAACATCTGGAAAGTAACAGGTTAGAGAAGGCTAAACTAAATATTGTAAAAATGCATGAACAGGACTGTCTCTTTAACAAATATTTCCTTTTATTGTTTTTTATAAATATAATTTTATTGAAAGTTTTAATAGCAGCAATAACTAATACAAAGTAAAACAGAACAAAGAAAATGAAAGAAATACAATGCAAAAATGCGATAAGAAAAAAAGTAGAAAAAAGAGAAGAATAAAGAGAAGTGGCTTCTGATCTTTTTCCCAGCAATTATAAGTACAATTACATTTTAACTTCTCTCTGTAAAGTTATATCATGACTCTCTTCGGTCTACAATCTATCCTGTCTAATCATTAAAACCATAAGTTACATTCATTATTTT
>NW_015396309.1:0-8439 GCF_001527695.2 Protobothrops mucrosquamatus
CCCCCCCCCTGTTCTGGACCATGTAGTTCTGTAGGTTAGAAGGTTGGCATTTATTGGGTTAAGTGCTGTCTCCTTAAGAGATGGCTTATGGCAGTGATGGCGAACCTTTTAGAGACCGAGTGCCCAAACTGTAACCCAAAACCCACTTATGCATTGTCGGGTGCCAGGTGGGTGTGGCCCATTGTATGGGTGTGGCTGCAGTGGTAACAGCAGACTAGGTGGGACTAAAAAGTTCAATCAATCAATTCCAACTTTGCAAGAGTTTTTTTCCCGCGAGAAGTTGAAATTGACTGATTGAACTTTTTTTTTTTTTGCAGGAGGCCTAAAGCGAAAAGGTTTTTATAAAACCCAACTGAAGGCCTAGGAGTGGGGCGTCGGCACGCGTGCCCACAGAGAGGGCTCTGAGTGCCGCCTCTGGCACCCGTGCCATAGGTTCGCCACGACTGGCTTATGGGAAATGTAGTTTAGCTAGTCAGCTATCTCATGTTATCAGGTATGTGGGAGGAGTTACTGAGCTCATCACAGGATTTCCTAGACACAAGCCAGTTTGGAATGTCTTTGTCTCAGAAAGCATGGGGTCACCGGCATGTCTCCGATGACCCCAATTCACGATGTAGAAGTGGTATGGAGGAAGCATTAATTTCTCACCTATGGGAATGAACAGAGATGTATTGTCCAGAAGCAACCAACACAAATGCAAGTATTTCCTCTGAATAAATATATTTCTGTTTTAAAATCATTTCTATTGAGTTTATCTGTCTGACCTAGTTTTACAACGCGATTTAATTCTGGTTGTCAGAACAGTGACAACGGTTTGCAGTGTCCAGGGGTCATGTGACCTGCTTTTGCGACCTTCTGACAAGCAAAGTCAATGGGGGTTAACTTAACAACCCTGTTATGAAGTTAACAACTGCAGTGATTCATTTAACAACTGGGACAAGAAAGGAGGTAAAAGGAGCAAAACTCATTTAACAACTGTCCCGCTTAGCAACAGAAATTTTGGGCTCAATTGTGGTCGTAAGTCGAGGACTGCCTGTAGTTTAGGATTGGGAAAAAAAATTGAAGGAGAATTGTTGGATGCTAGATTCTCACCTCCACACACAGGCAACAGATTGTGAATCTGAGTTGCTGAAGAGACAAATAAAGCAGTTTTGGGAGTAGTACTTTAATATTGCCAGATAATTGAAAACAAGTGATTGAAAGAAAGATTTTTCAATTTATTAGTTTATTTTATATTACAGATAGTCCTCGGTTTACGACAGTCATCATTCAACAGACACCCCCCACAAACAAAAAAAGGGACTTACAACCTGGATTCAAAGTTCCCGCCCTCCTGGGGCCACATAACCACATTTGGGACAGTCGGCCACCCAGGTCACATCGTGGCCACCTGCAATGTCGTGCCGTCACGCGGCTGCAATTTTTCCCTAGAAACCGGCTTTTAACTTCCAGTTTCCAGCCAAAAATGCCCATGGCAAACGCTGGGTTGGCTTAACCACCCCAATGTTCACAACGGAACTTAATGACCACCGCATAAAAGATTACAGAATCGGGCGCGGTCACATGATGATCCACATTACGGCTGTCCCACTTTACGACTGGAATTGCAAGCTCAGTTATGATCCTAAATGGAGGAGTGTGTTCTGTGTTCTATTTCTGTTTTTAAGATGGATGTTTTGCTGGTTTCCTTGTTTTAAAGGCCCCTTCAGGGTCAACGCTGAATTCTCTCTGGCTCAGGGATGCCCCCAGCTGATCAGTCTGTACAGGTAGTCCTCAACTTACGACCCACAATTACGAGCCCAAAATTTCTTTGGCTACGCAAGGCAGCTGTTTCGTGAGTTGCCTCTCATGTTACAGCCTTTCCCCCCACACACACACACACACAACTGTTAAGTGAATCGTGAGGTCATTATGCGAATCTGGGCTTCCCCCGTTGACCTTGCTTGTCAGAAGCCAACTGGGAAGGTTACAAATGGCGATTCCGTGACCCGGGGACACTGCAACGGTCGTCATTATGAACCACTTGCCAAACGCCTGAATTTTGATCCCGTGACCGTGGGGGTGCGGCAACGGCCATCAGTGTGGAAACTGGTTCCTTTTTCCAGTGCTGTGCCGTTGCGACTTTGAATGGTCACTAAGAGAATGTTGTAAGTCAAGGACTATCCGTAATTCCTCCACGGAGACAACCAGCTGAGCAGTGGCACAACTGGAAAAAAAGCAGAAGGCAAGAGGAACAGCAGCACCAACCAAGCTCTGAGTGGCGGCTAAAATCCAGACTCACCAAGTCGGAAGAAAATGAGTCCAAATATTGACGGTTTCGTTGTTCAGTTGGAAGGAGCTGAGGACGCAATCCAAGGCAGAACTTTTGGGGTGTCGGTATCCTGACACGATGCCTTCTTCCCAGAAAATCTACAAGATAAAAAGCGAGGTATCCAAAAATGTTGGGACTACAATCCCCATGCTTCTGGGAATCCTGGTAGTTGCAGTCTCAGTTGAGGCTCCACAGTCTCAAATTTAACAGAATAACAGAAGAGTTGGAAGGGACCTTGGAGGTCTTCTAGTCCAACCCCCTGCTCAAACAGGAGACCCTGGACCATTTCAGACAAAAGACCCTACACCAGTGATGGTGAACCTTTTAGAGACCGAGTGCCCAAATTGCAACCCAAAACCCACTTATGTATCATCGGGTGCCGGGTGGGAGTGGCCCTTTGGGTGGGCATAGCTTCGGTGGTAACGGCAGACTGGGTGGGACTAAAAAGTTCAATCAATCAATTCCAACTTTGCGAGATCTTTTTTTTTTTCGTGAGAAGTTGAAATTGACTGATTGAACCTTTTTTTTTTTGCACACGGCGGTGGAGGCCTAAAGCGAAAAGGTTTTATAAAACCCAGCGGAAGGCCTAGGACTGGGGCGACGGTGCGCGTGCCCACAGAGAGGGCTCTGAGTGCCTCCTCTGGCACCCGTGCCATAGGTTCGCCACCCCGGCTCTACACCATGAAAAGTTTTTCAGGGTGCAAGAATACTTAACATGGCAGAGAAGATGGTGACATCTGACAAGGTATAATATCTCCTTTAGCAGGTTAATTGCCTCATTCAGGAATCACTGACAAACTCTACTCCTAAAGCTGATTTCCTTCAAAAAAAAAATGTTTTTTCTGAAATGCTTTATGTTTTTTTCAGGTACATAATCACAGCTACCTCTGTCTCGGTGTTAGGAGTTGGGTGCCTCACATCCATGATCTAAATGTAGCTTTTGCTGCCCTGCATAATGTCACATCTAGCTGCTCTGGAAAACCCTTAACCCTTAACGCAGTGGTTCTCAACCTTTTTAATGCCGCGACCCCAACCGGTCGTAAGTCGAGGACTAAACCGGTCATAAGTCGAGGACTAAACCGGTCGTAAGTCGAGGACTAAACCGGTCGTAAGTTGAGGACTAAACCGATCGTAAGTCGAGGACTACCCAACCGGTTGTAAGTCGAGGACTTTCCCTGCCCGGGAGCGCCGTGCATGCGTGGTTCCGCCCCCTGCGCCGGCCGAGGCATAGCTGGCAAGCGGCAGAGACGGAGCAGGCCGACCACCAGCTGGCCCAGCCCAAGGGAGGTAAGGCACCCGCCGGAAAAGGGGGAAAAAATGGCGGACAAAAAAAATGGCGGACAAAAAAAATGGCGGACAGCCTTGCTTGGCGACCCCCGTGAAATGGTTGATCGACCCCAAATGGGGTCGCGACCCACAGGTTGAGAACCACTGCCTTAGCGCCTTCCATGTGCAGATAGTCCCCGACTTACAATCACAATTCGGACCAGAATTTCTAATGCTAAGCAAGACGGTTGTTAAATGATTCATGCCCAGTTTATAACCTTTTTCTGCCACCGTTATCTTCTATATAAATAAAAATGTAAATGTTCATTTGTTCAAAATCTTAAATCTCCGAAAGTTCTTCACCGATTGCTTTGAAATTTTGACACAACGTTGCATTCGAATACGCGCGTGTTTTTATATACCTATATTACATAGATGTCACACCTGTGACAAGTAAAAACATGCTTTTTTAAAAAAAACAGCGCCATCTGTTGGACGTAAAAGCAACACACGCTTTTACCAGACTGAGCCACAGCAACGCGTGGCCGGGGACACCTAGTTAGGTGAATAAGGGTAAACCCAGGGGTGTCCAACACTGTCTCAAAGAAGAGGGGATCAACATTCAACAAATGAGTTTCAGTGTAGAGAAAAGCAAAGTTTTACATTTAGGCAGGAAAAATCAAAGGTACAAATTCAGACTGGGCGAGACCTGGCTTAAAAACAGCAACTGTGAGAGGGACCTTGGAGTCCTGGTGGACGATCACTTGACTATGAGCCAGCAGCAGCCAAAAAAGCTAATACAATCCTGGTTGTATAAACAGAGGCATAGAATCAAGATCACGCAAAGTATTAGTACCACTTTATAAAACCCTAATAAGACCACACCTGGAATACTGCAGCCAATTTTGGTCATCTTATCACAAAAAAGATGTTGAGAGTTTGGAAAAAAATCAGAGAAGAGCTAAGATGATCAAAGGCCTGGAGACTAAAATACATGAAGAACGGCTACGGGATTTGGGCCTGGATAGTCTAAGGAAAAGAAGAAATAGGGGGAACATGATAGCAGTGATCCAGTATCTGAGGGGCTGCCACAAAGAAGAGGGGGCCAGGTTGTTCACCAAAGCACCAGAGGGCAGGACAAAAAACAATGGTTGGAAACTGACCAAAGAGAGAAGCAACCTGAAATTAAGGAGAAACTTCTTGACAGCGAGGACAATGAACCAGTGGAACAGCTTGCCACCAGGAATCGTGGGCGCTCCATCACTGGAGGTTTTTAAGAAGAGGCTAGACATTCACCTGTCTGAGACGATATAGGTTCTCCTGCTTGAGCAGGGGGCTGGACTAAAAGACCTCCATTGTTACTTCCAACTCTCTATTCTATTCTATTCTATTCTATTCTATTCTATTCTATTCTATTCTATTCTATTCTATTCTATTCTATTCTATTCTCCAAAGCCCCGGAGTGCAGGACAGGAAGTAACAGGTGGAAATCTGTTAATGAGAGATCCGACATAGAACTGAGGAGAAATGTTTTGAATCAGAACCATTAATTGGTGGAACGGCTTGCCTTCAGAAGTTGTGGGTGCTCCATCACTGGAGGCGTTCATAAACAGATTAAAGCACCATTTGACTGGGATGGTATAAGGTCTCCTGCCTTGAGCAGGGGGTTGGACTAGAAGACCTCCATGGTCCCTTCCAGTCCTATGATTCCTTCCTGAATACTGAGGGCAGGACATGAAGCAACGGGTGGAAGATCATCAAAGAGAGAAGCAACCTAAAATTAAGGAGAAATTTCCTGACAGTGAGCCCAATTAACCAGTAGAACAATTTGCTTCCAGAAGTTGTGGGTGCCCCAACATTGGAGATTTTCAAGAAGAGATTGGACAGCCATTTGTCCTGGAATGATATAAGATCTCCTGCTTGAGTAGGGGGTTGGACTAGGAGACCTCCAAGGTCCCTTTCAACACTGTTATTCCGTATTCTGAATTACTCACCCGAGGTACTTGATGGACCCTGAAGATTTGAGGCAACTTTATGGTTAGCATTTCTGGTGATAAGAGGAAGAATTCTTCTTAAAAGTATATACATATATATATGTATCCCCAAAATAAACTCTCCTCGGGAGATGTGCTCTCGTTGGGCCTTGGTGCTTGGTGAAGAGGGTCCCCACCTTCTCCTGGGCAGGACACAACCGGTTCAGCATTGGTGACTTGTTTTAACTCCAGCACGGAAAGTCAACTCTGCCACTGAATAAAAACGATAGCTTCTTTGATGTATCCAGAACTTACCACTAATCCAACACATCCTGAGCATTGTCAAAAAAAAAGAAAAAAAAAAGAATAAAGAATCACCTCTTCTTTCTAAAATGAATAGTCAGGGCTTTCATTTTTGCAAAAACCTGATTGTGCGCTATCACAAGTATTAAGGTGTCTTTTCTCTTAATTCAAGGTTTCTCCCTCTTGTTGATGTTGAGATGGGTGGACTTCAACTCCCAGAATTCTCCAGCCGGCTGGGGAATTCTGGGAATTGAAGTCCACCCATCTTAAGGTCACCAAGGTTGAGAAATAAAGCTGTAAATTAAAATAAAAGCAGTTAAATCATGCTCTCTTCTCTCTCTCTCTCTCTCTCTCTCTCTCTCTCTCTCTCTCTCTCTGTGTGTGTGTGTGTGTGTGTGTGTGTGTGTGTGTGTGTGTGAATGCATTGCTCGACATTCCTCAATCAAAGGGTGGCTTCAGCTCACAATCAGGGCTTTCAACATCACCCAACATCACCCAAATCCAAAAGTCTTCAAGAGTTTTTAGCAGCTAGGAGCAATCGGTAGCCTCCAGTTGATTTTGTGTCTCTCTTCTAAAACACTTCCCCACACGAAAGGCTAAGAAAGCAAACGTTTATTTTAGAGGTGCAGCAATGAAGGTTTTTGTTTAAGGAAAAGATGCAAAATTCTGAGGCAGCCTGGTCTCCCCCCCCCCCCCCCCCCCCCCCCCCCCCCCCCCCCCCCCCCCCCCCCCCCCCCCCGGCTTGGCTTGCAGCACCTAAAATTGCAGCCCATTTCAACTGGGGAAGATCCAGACCTCCAATCTTGAAAGCGTCTGATGGATGTTAGAATCGTAGCACGCTGCCCTGAAATACTTTGATCAACAAGTCAGAAAGCTTGAAATTCTTTTTTAAAAGGAAGGAAGGAAGGAAGGAAGGAAGGAAGGAAGGAAGGAAGGAAGGAAGGAAGATGGGAGGAAGGAAGGAAGGAAGGAAGGAAGGAAGGAAGGAAGGTAGGAAGGAAGGAAGACAAGCCACCCCTCCTTGGAAGAGTGGAAGAAAACCAAGCAACTCCTAAAGAGCCAAGCCATACCTTCGGCAGAGAGGTTGGGACTTACTGGGGGGAGCCGTGTCAGCCCCCCAACAAAACGGCTTCCCTCTCATTGGTGCCCCGTGGCCTTCCGGATTGCTGCAAGTTCCTTGACTGTCTGTGTTGGTTCCCCTCCTTCCTTCCAGCCTTGGTTTCCTTGCCAGCCTTGATGGACGCCTGCCAAGACGCCCTCCCCACCGGCGAAAGGGAATAGAAAGGCGCCTGTTGTCGCAAGAGCCACAACCCAAAACCCGAGGAAGGAATAAAGAAACGCATTGAAAGTCCACCGGCTTCTTTCTTCCTCTGCCCCCCCCCACAAAGACGAACAAAAGAAAAGCAAAATTGTGCAGGTTTAGGCACAGCCAGGGGAGGGGGGGGGGGAGGCGCAAAGAGCCACCCCAGCGATGCTGACCACAAGGATGATAACATTTTGTACAGGCTGCTCATTTAGAGAGAGAGAGAGAGCGCCCTTTCCTCAAATACAGGCAGTCCTCGACTTACAACGGTTCATTTAGTGACCGTTCAAAGTTACAACCGCACTGAAAAAAGTGACTTAGGACCGTTTTTCACACTTAGGACCATGGCAGCATCCCCCCCCCATGGTCACGTGATCCAAATTCAGACGCTTGGCAACTGACTCGTATTTATGACGCTCGCAGTGTCCCAGGGAGGGTCACGTGATCCCCTTTTGCGACCTTCTGGGCAAGCAAAGTCAACGGGGAAGCCGGATTTGCTTAACCGCCGTGTGACTAGCTTAACAATTGCAGTGATTCGTTTAACAACTGTGGCAGGAAAAGGCATAAAATGGGGCAAAACTCACTTAATACATGACTCACTTAGCAACATAAATTTTGGGCTCAATTTCGGCCGTACGTCAAGGACTTTGATTCAGTTGGGCCACACTGATGATGGAATCCAGACATGCGACCAGATATTGTTGTTTAAACCTGGATTCACTTTCACTTTGTTCGCAGGCCTGCTGCATCATCTGAACGGTTAAGGGAGCCAGCTAAGTCTAGCTCATTGGAGAGAAGAACCAGGGGTGACAGGATAGCAGTCTTCCAATATTTGAGGGGCTCTCACGGATTGACTTTATCTCCAAACCATCTGAGAGCAGGATGAGAAGAAGTGGGTGGAAACTCATCTTAAAGAGAGATGGAAATAAGGAAGTTTTTCCTGACCGTGAGAACAATTAGCCAATGGAACCACTTGCCTCCAGAAGTTGGAGGTTTTCAAGAAGAGATTGGACGGTCCTTTGCCTGGAATGGTAGAGGTTCTCCTGCCTTTGACAGGAAGGTGGATTAGAAGACCTCCAAGGTCCCTTCCAGCCCTAGGAGTGTGATTCTTTTGAGTGAAACAGGGCGCAAATTGCAATGGAGCCTCTCTAAGGAAGTAGGAAAGAAAGAAAAAGAAGAAAAAGGGGGAGAAAGAAAGAAAAGGGAGAGAAAGAGAGAGAGAGAGAGAGAGAGAGAGAGAGAGAGAGAGAGAGAGAGAGAGAGAGAGAGAGAGAGAGAGAGAG
>NW_015396310.1:0-1276 GCF_001527695.2 Protobothrops mucrosquamatus
AAAAGTGATGGGTTGGGTTTTTTTTTTTAGAAAAAATTCATTTAATTATGCAAATACCAGGGAACCTTAGATGTCAGGCCTCCCAAAAGACCTTATTATTTATTCATTCCTTTCATAATAACTGCAGCCCTGGAATGAAATTGATTCTAGTTGCAAACTGTTCAGGGGTAAAAGTCTGATCTTCAGCAATTCTATCTCTGTTTCCATGTCTGTCAATATATGCCAGGGGTGTCAAACTCAATTTCATTGAGGGCCGCATCAGCATTGCGGTTGCCCTCTGAGGGCCCGGTGGGTCTGGCCAGGGTGGGTGCAGCCTACTGGGTGGGTGTGGATGGAGTGGGTGTGGCCTATTGGGTGGGCATGGCCAGCTCTACATCGTTTGCGTCAAGGGTGCCTGTGGGGGCCTGGGCAGGAGTGGGACAGATCTGAATGCGTTTCAGCATAGATGGCCATCACAAAATTGTACATTGGCTCCTGGCCGGCCTGGGGCTAGGGCCAAGGCAGCAGGGGCCATTCCCTCACTGTTTCCAGGATGACTTCGCAGACCTCATGAAACCACTTTGCGGGCCGCATCCGGCCCCCGGGCCTTGTGTTTGTCATGTCTGATATATGCCATTACTAGTGAAAGTGGGACAAAAAGTTCTCGGATTACCCTAAGATTTTGGCAGACCACTGTCTATTGCAAAATGTCTCCTGTACTCCAGCTTCTGTAGTTGCAGTAAATCCTGTCTCTCTTGTCAATTTGGAATGGATTTCTCATCTTAAGAAGATTGTATGCAGGTGTCAGAATCTCAATTCGGGCGGTGTTGGGAGGGACTCGTCGCTCCCATGTAACACCGCTGCTGCACGAGCTGCACTGGTTGCCGGTGGCCTTCCGGGTGCGCTTCAAGGTGTTGGTCATCATTTTCAAAGCGCTCCATGGCATCGGACCTGGATATCTCCGAGACCGCCTTCTGCCGCAGATTACCTCCCATCGGCCGGTACGCTCCCACAGAGTGGGTCTCCTCAGGGTGCCGTCAGCCAGACAGTGCCAGCTGGCGACCCCCAGGGGGAGGGCCTTCTCGGTGGGAGCCCCCGCCCTCTGGAACGAACTACCCCCAGAGATCCGGGTGATCCCGGATCTCCCCTCCTTCCGCCGCGCCCTAAAGACATGGCTTTTCCAACAAGCGGGATTGGCCTAGGGAATTTTAGTGGGGTTTTTAAGGGAAATTTTAATTATTAGGCCACTACAAATATCTCCTTTTAATCTGGTTTTAAATTGATATTTATTGTAATA
>NW_015396310.1:6747-15185 GCF_001527695.2 Protobothrops mucrosquamatus
CAATAGCACTTAGACTTATATACCGCTTCACAGTCTTTTACAGACCTTTCTAAGCAGTTTACAGAGTCAGCATATTGGCCCCAACAATATGGGTCCTCATTTTACCGACCTTCGAAGGATGGAAGGCTGAGTCAACCTTGACCCAGTGAGAATTGAACTGCCAAACTGCTGGCAGCCGGCAGTCAGCAGAAGTAGCCTGTAGTACTGCATTCTAACCACTGCACCATCACCTATTTTGTTTCCAACATGTCTTTACATTTCCTATATTCTTTTTTGTCTTTAAACTTCTCACCTCTGCATTTTTCAGGATCTCATCAACTCCACCAACCATAACTTCCTTGGTCCTCTCCCGCTTCCTGACCCAGTCACATTTTCCTTCATATATTTCTTTTCTGATTCACTCTTCATTCATTTTCTATGATCAAACACCACAAGTATATTCCTTTTATGTAGGCCACTGACTTTTGCATCCAGTCTGCATTCATTCAGCACCTTCTCTGCTTATCATACAGACTTCCTAAGTACAATCTATTTCTACAGAATACAATATATTTCTCCTGATGACCCCAGGCCGTACTTCCTCGTAGCAAAATAAGCAGAAGGATACTTTTATACAGAGATCTGTTTGCTTCTTCCAACAAATATTCCTTCCAATAATTAATCTGTAACACAGGTTTTTATATAAATCTTCTTCCCATGACTTCACATGTCTGGAATGGGAAGGCATATATCTCTCTAAATTTGCAGAGTTCCATAGGGTATAGGAATCATTTGTGCTGGGTTCCTACTGTTAATGAAACATGATAGTCTACCTAAAGCACTGAGCTTGACATCTCTTTATTTTAAATTATTTCTATTTCACAATTTGCATATTAAACTACCCAAGGCAATATGTTTTACATAACATAAATGTAATGCAGCATTTGAAGAACTAAGAAGATTTATATACCTTAGAATCTACATCTCTGTCTGTCTTTCTCTCTCTCCGTCTGTCTGTCTCTATCTCTATCTATCTCTATCTCTCTATCCGTCTCTCTCTATGTCTCTATGTCTCTATGTCTCTATGTCTCTATGTCTCTATGTCTCTATGTCTCTATCTATCTATCTATCTATCTATCTATCTATCTATCTATCTATCTATCTATCTATCTATCTATCTATCTATCTATCTATCTATCTAACGTCAAACATGGAAGAGCAATACCATTATGAAATATCAAAGGGGAAGCAGATATAATTTCCCATCTCACATAGTGATTTTGGGTGGCTTAGCCAATATAAAACATAGTATAAAACATAGCAACCAATGCAGCAGCTGAGAGACCAATTCTAAACAACCTAAACACAGTGATGAAGAACCCATGCATGTCAAAAGTGACCCATGCATGTCAAAAGTGACATGCCACAAAGGCATACCTGATAACACCTCAAAAGCATGTCCCATTCTTTCACAATTTTGGGGTACTGCAGAAGCCAACACAAGAATGGGGTGTGCTCTCAATGAGCCTCCAGACCCTCTAGAAGTTACACAAGTGGACTGTCCTGTCATGCAGCCTTTGGAGCCTTTGAAAATTGCATGGTTTTACACAGATTTTGGAGGTTGCAGAGTCTTTGGAAGATAATTCTCTGAAGTGCAATCCAGAGAAGCCTTAGGTAGGCTGCAATGACTTGTCAACAGAAAGAGAACACCATCTGAAAGTGACAGTGGAGGAGCCATGGTGGTGCAGTAGTTAAAAGGCAGTAATGTGGGCAAATTCTGCCCACATCCTGGAGGTCGATCCCGACAGGGCTCAGGGTTGACTCAGCCTTCCATCCTTCCAAGATTGATAAAATGAGGACCCAGATTGTTGGGACCAATATGCTGACTTTGTAAACTGCTCAGATAATGTAAAGCACAATGGAGTGGTACATAAGTCTAACTGTTTTTGCTATTGCTACTGCTACTGCTATTGTTATTGCTTGGGCAGATCCTGGTGAGTGCTGGGCTATGGGGGCAATGAAGCCCTTCCCCAAGGCTCATGCTCCTTGGAGAACAGCACAAAGTGACCTTTTTTAGTACTAGCGGTGGTGCTAGGGCTGAAGACTTCAGGTCCAGCCTCAGATGCTGCTGCCATGCCACTGTTCAGAGTGACTTAGATGGAAATAGAGAAATGATTGTCTTGATTGTCCAAGTTTTTGATATGCCGAGCCCAAAAGGTTCACCATCATTGGCATGGCATATCATAACCCGTCACTAACACCTTGATCACGCAAAACCCAGGTGATCAGGTTTTGTGTCTTAAGGCTCTTCCGAAAATCCAGCAGGGTTGGGGCCTATTAAATCACAGGGGAATAGTGTTCGATAGGGCAGGATCAGCAACAAAGAACTCTGCTTCCTCCTCCTGCAGGATGGGACCCATAACATGATTCTCATGCTGGATCTAAAGGGATAGGAAGAAACATCTGGGGAGAGGTAATCCTCAAAATATCTGACCCTGTGCCATGAAAAGCTTTATAGGTGACAGCCACACCTTTAATTGAATCTGAAACACATTGGTAACCAATGAAGCCCACAGAGCAGAAATGTCATATGGGCACACCAAGCTGTGTTTATAATTGCCTGTAAGACTGTATCTGGCACCAGCTGCAGCTTCTGAATTTAAGCAATGACTAATAAAGAAGGCCCGCAACAGTTTTTAATGCCCTTCCCCATAGCTACTTTTTGATTTTTATACCCTTTGCATTCTGTTTGTTTTCACTGAGTTTTTAATGTAAACTGCCTTTCAAATTTAGTGGGCATATATTACAGATAAATAAATACACACCTACATATGTGCCTACATTTATTTTCAAGAAGATATGACTGTTCTCCGTTGTCCTTCAGTTCTCATAATAAGCTAAGCTCCATAAGGTTTGTGGGAGTAACATCTGAAAGCACCAGAATGGAGAAAGATTGGTGAAGTTGAAATGGAGCCAAAAAAAGAAGTTATCTTTACAAAGAAATAGATATAGATAGATAGATAGACAGACAGACAGACAGACAGACAGACAGACAGACAGATAATTTTCCTGCAAGTGTCAAAGTAGAATATTTACTATTCTTTATTTTCATTTTCAGAACTGTTGTTTTGATAGCCAGCTTCTCAGCCTCTCAGAACAAGGAAGCAGAAGACACAACCCACACCGTTAATTAAATGAGAAACAGTTAGGTCTTGTTTAGAGCATTCAGGTAAAAGAAAGCTCTCCAAAGGCAAAACACTAAATAAAAAATACCTCTAACACAAAGAAAAACCTACACACCTTTCTGGCTGCATGCAGATAATGGCAGCAGCCAGAAATCCTGCAGATGGGTGCTTAAATTCCAATCAAGGAGAACTAAGCAACTGTGATCCAGGCTGAGTTACCAGAACCACAGTGGCTATCATCATTCAGCTGGATTTTTTATCTGTATCAAGCAGATAGAGATAAAAACATTTTCAGATTTTTCAAGCAGAAACCCCTGAAGAACTGCTGAGGTGGAGATAAATGGCTGGTGGGGAGAACTGCAGGGTTGCGGTGGTTGTTTTTGAAAGGGAATCCTGAGGGACCTTTGAAGGGATCAAAAAATGGTAGAAGTAGGTCAACTGCAACTTAATATGACCCTCAAAGTGGGGAAGCTTCAAAGGGAAACACAAAGCTTCGGGGAAATGTGGATTGTGGTTCCACATCCCAGCTAGTGACAGGTTACGCATACCCACGTGAGTTAGGCTGGTAAGCATGGAAATGTCACCTTATATAGCTTTATAGTGCCACCGATGCCTTTCGGACACAATGAATGACATTAACAGCAGAGCTTTTCCTGTGCAGTTGTTTTCCAGAGGAAGAAAGTATTGACGGTAACATGTTGTGATGGAACCAATAGGCAGATTTCTGGATTCAAGGGCATCTACATGCTTTTAGTGAAGCTCATCTTTGCTGCAGTATCTATTAGCTTTGGCATTTCTGAACACATATATACCCAACAAATTCTGCAGAGCTAGTGGTGAGTTACATCACTAAGTACTTTGACATTTATTGTCCCCATTTGTTTTGCCCCAAAATAAGATTTGCATAGTAATCAATGAGACCTTGCAAACACATATTGGCATTAAACTAACCTGTTTCTAAGCTACCTTGAATTAAGAAGGAAAAATACATGCTCCTTTGTCAACTTCTTATATTTCCATGCATGAATTTTATATAAGTATGTCCAGAGCCTAGTTAAATAACTCTTAACAAGAGCTACTAAACAAAAAAAGGAGATGTGAAAAGAACCATAACCATATGCACCTTTGCCAACACATTAAATGTATGAATAACAACAACAGAAATAATTAAAAACTGAAGGTGTTTCATCCTCCAGGCACATCTCAACAAGCTGCCTGAACTTATATTCATTAAAATTACCTTTTAGGTTGGTAAACAGCATTCATCTTCCATCCTGCTTTAAAACCAATCTACACAGTCTCAACAAATTTCATTTGAATTTGCAGGAAATTTAACTTATATTTGGCACCATAATTTAGAAAGTAAATGAGTTCTTTATTTACATATTTGCACATCAAGCAACAGAAAATGGACATGTTCTATGATTTGGGACATGGGATGAGATTTCCTCTTTTTTTTTTTTTTGATGGTATATATTTTGCCAGAGTATTTTGAATGAAACTATGGCATAGAGAAATGCTATTTTTCCTTTCCGGTTGCTCCAATATTTCCTTCCTTCCTTCCTTCCTTCCTTCCTTCCTTCCTTCCTTCCTTCCTTCCTTCCTCCTTCTTTCCTTCCTTCCTTCCTTCCTTCCTTCCTTCCTTCCTTCCTTCCTTCCTTCCTTTCTTCCTTATCCATCTCTGTCTCTGTCTCTGTCTCTGTCTCTGTCTCTATCTCTATCTATCTATCTATCTATCTATCTATCTATCTATCTATCTATCTATCTATCTATCTATCTATCTATCTATCTATCTCGATGTACAATATATGGTTGCCCATCTCACATCAGCAGTTCTTTTAATAGAATATTTTTTATGGATTTAAGTTATGTACTTTCCCCAGTGTATACAACTCAACACTTACTTTGATTTGTTTGTGACAATTCCACAGAAAAGAGCAAAGTCTAATATTGGCTGTCTTCACATAATTCCTGTTAACAGAATTATAGAATTAACCCATCTTTTGGGTTACCACCATACACTGGAGGAAAAACTAGCCAAACGCTTTGAGTGCAACATTATGGCACTTCATTGGAAATAGTACTAAGGTGAACTCTGTCCAACATTGCACATGTGCAGTTGCTAGTAAATGAGAGGGGAATAAAGAAAAATCAGTTGGTGCTCATCTGTCAAAGAGATGGAGGATATCTAAAGCTGTTGATTGAAGAGAGCAACATTCCAGTAGGAGAGAACTCTGTGGAGAGAAGACCTTGTGGCTAGGAAGAACAGGATAATGCTAAACAAGGACTGTCTGCAGGGAGAGAGTCAAAGAAATCAAGAGAGTGGTCAAAATTACACAATCAGTGGCCTATCCTTTTCTACATGTGTCACAATGCACAAATAAAAGAGTGAGTGCTTTGATCTCATGGTTGCAACTTCTATCTTGATTTTTTTTTATTACCTCCACCATGTCACCACTAAGCAGACAGTAGAGAACACCAGAAGACTCAAACAGAAAGACATGGAACTCTTAAGCAATCTTGGAGATGCTTGCAATCAGAGGAAGAGGAGGAGCTTCAGAGAGATGAAGACTGTTTCCACTTCAACGTTGATTAATTCTATTCTGAAAGAAAAGTCATTGAGAGTTGTGTTGGTCTTTTATTTATTTGTGTTAATTATCTATTAAGTTATTTCCTTTCAAGGTCAGCTTCATGATCTGCTGAAAAATGAGTAGAAAGTCTTGGGCAAAAAAAATTAAAAGCAAGCATAAAGACCTTCCGGGTGCGCTTCAAGGTGTTAGTAACAACTTTTAAAGCGCTCCATGGCAATGGACCTAGGTATTTGCAAGACCGCCTCCTACCAAACACCTCCCTTCGACCAGTCCGCTCCCACAGAGAGGGCCTCCTTAGAGTGCTGTCGGCCAGACAATGCCGGCTGGCGACCCCCAGGGGGAGAGCCTTCTCTGTGGCAGCTCCTGCCCTCTGGAATGACCTACCCCCAGACCTAAGTACAGTTGCGGACCTGCGCCTTTTTCGCCGAGCCCTGAAGGCCCATCTATTCCGTGCGGCCGGCCTGGCGTAGTTTGATTATGTTTTAGTGGGGGTTTTGTATGGGGTGTTTTTAGAGCAGGCCTGTTATTTAATTTGATTTTAGAACAGAAACTTATGTATATTTATCGTGGTTTTTAGTATCGCCTGTTCACCGCCCTGAGTCCCATAAGGGAGATAGGGCGGTATATAAATTTAATAAATAATAATAATAATAATAATAATAATAATAATAATAATAATAATAATAATAATAATAATAATAATAATAATAATAATAATAAAATCTAGCTTTCATTGCAACATGTTCGTTATGTCTCTTACTTTCTTTTAATTTTAGCAAACAAATCAGGATGTTGGTGAGCCATTAAATGCACTGAGGAGCTACTTTTTGGTGGTGTGGCTAAAGAAGGTAAGACAAGGAAGGCATGTAGAAGTTGAGGGAGATGGTGTCTACATGAACCTGTAACTGAGGGAAAATAGGAAATGGAGGCAGAGTATGCTTGTTGACTATGTTGTGCTTGAAGTTAAGGATGGTGGTGGTGGTGGCATTGTTTCAAGAATAATAGGTTCCATAAGCTCACTTCCCTCTTTTTGCTTCAAAGGATGACTGTCCTATCTTTCTGATCTTCCAAGTACCTTTCTTTCCCTACCTTTTCCTAGCAGCCATCAGTTCCTTGAGATAGAAAAAGCAAAGTTCTGGGAAGATTGAAGGGGCAGGTGGGCCATTAGGAAAACCTCTTTGGTGGTTCTTACTAACTCTATCCAATTGGATTTCTTGATCTTTTCCTGCCTTCAATCCATTCATTTTTCCTTCACATGTTTGTTTTGCAATTCAATTCACCTTCATTATACTATAAAATCAAATTATTTCAATATACTTATTTTGTACTTCTCATTTTTTTCAATCCATATTCATTGCTAATGGCATCACTTTTTGTTTCTTGTTTTGTCACAAGACAAAGCTATTAGAGCCAGCCTGCAACAATTCAGACAACCATTAGATGGCAGCAAAAACATTAAAAAAACCCCAACTCTCTGCTGCCTTTAAGTGGCCACCTGAATTATTGCAGCCCAACTTTATCTCATACACTCAAGTGATTTATCCCCCCTAAGTTCTTATTTTGGTATCAAAAGTAGACAGATGCATTCTCTTATAGACAAACATTTTCACTTCTTTTGATGAACATTCATTCCTCACAACAGATAATGCGTTATCTATTACCTTTATACCAGCATTGGCAACTCTTAGAATTTCTTCCTCTTTTCTTTATCTGCTGTCAGTTTTTAACCAATCACATAAAGATTGTAACTCAGTAAAACTAATCTGAAAAGTGTCCAATTAAGAAATCACAATCTTCCTGTTGAAGAGGAGCACTTGATTATTTTATGTAAATCATTTCCTTAATAAACATTTGTGTCAGTTTTGACATTTTATATGTAGTGACAGTGTCAATCCTGAACAAAAACACCAAGTTTCTATAAAATAAGATAATTTATTCTGGTGGTAAGATAGAGTTACTCTAGAGTTGAGCTAAATAACAAGTGATGTCTCGGAATACAAAATTGTGGTTTTCTTGGGAATAATATTAAGTGGGTTTATTTTTGTCTTCTTCTAAAATAGGTCTGTCTGCTGGTAGGTTGACAAAAATAAAAATGTCACGATGGCAGCCATAGTGATATAATTGAAGCGCCGCCTGTGTCAGACAAAAGGAACCAAGAACAACATGATGAATTGCTCAGAGTAGTTTCTTTATTGCTGTTTGCCCATCGACAGGAATCTTACTAGATCAGTGGTGGCGAACCTATGGCATGCGTGCCAGAGGCGGCACTCAGAGCCCTCTCTGTGGGCACCCGTGCCATTGCCCCAGCCCTGCCTTCCCCCACGGCCCCCTCCTCACCAGCAGCCCCCCTGGAGGAGATTTGCCCCCAAGCGCGGCCTGCACAGAGTAGCGCAGCCAAGGATATGGCAGCCGGGCAGCGGGGACAAGACTCCGCCCTCGTGCCCCATCACATACAGGTGATGCTGTGGGGTGCGGACGGAGGGTGTGGCTGCCATGGAGCTGCTGAGCTGCCTGGGCGATCTGCGGTGGGCCATGGAGATGGTGGCTGGCTGGGTGGGTGGGGTGGGGGCAGGGGCAGGGGCGGAGTGGGGGTGGGCAGGGCAGGGGCGGGGTCAGTTTTTGGGCACTCAGTCTCTAAAAGGTTCGCCATCACTGTACTAGATTAAAGCAGATGCTGCATAAC
>NW_015396311.1:0-1748 GCF_001527695.2 Protobothrops mucrosquamatus
AAATGGCTGGTAGGCGGGAGGTATCATCTCGTTTATTCATGCTGTGTGGGCGTTTTTCTATCTCGATGGCTTCTCTGATTATTCTGTTGTTAAAGTGTTCAGTTTTGGCGATAGTTCTGGTCTTTTTAAAGTCAATTTTATGTCCTGTGGCTTTAAGGTGTTGGACCAGGGAAGAAGTTGGTTCCTCTTTTCTGACTGACTATATATATATATATATATATATTCACAGAATATTCTCTTTTTTATTTTGTGTATATATATATATATATATATATATATATATATATATATATTTGCAGTCACTTTTAAGGCTTTTGTATGCATCTTCTTATAATCTATGTAACTATTAATGTAAATTGCTCTAAACCCCTTTTTCAAATTCAAATCACTGTGCTTTTGTTCTTTGACATGTACATTTTCTTGATGCAGGGTTTTAAATGCAAATTTCCTTCAGGTAAGCTCTCTTTTTATATGGAACTACTGCTGCATACATGAATCTTCAGTAATGTATCTTTTTTTTCCACATACATTTTTTTGTGAATATTTGGTCAGGGCAAAATAAAAGCTAGAAATGT
Organism: Protobothrops mucrosquamatus; assembly: GCF_001527695.2. Lineage (NCBI taxonomy): Eukaryota > Metazoa > Chordata > Lepidosauria > Squamata > Viperidae > Protobothrops > Protobothrops mucrosquamatus. The sequence goes on from NW_015396311.1 coordinate 576, forward strand.
TGGACTGATGACCCTGAGAAGTATGTTGGGAATAGAATGCCAAATTTCATTTCCACTTGAATTCTTGGCAGAATTCTTTTACATTCCCAGTGTGAACTTGACATTTGCTCACCCATATTTTAAGGCTAAAAATACTGCCAAGTGGACTCATTTCTAATTTACCTAGACAAACATTCTTTGATGGCTTTGTTCTTCCCTCTGCCTTCTTTGCCCAGAAACTGTGGAATTGGTAGTTCTTGAAGAAGCATGTCAAACAGTGAGCCACAAATCTGTCTTTCAAATTACAGCTCCTAGTTTAACTAAACGAGCACTTTTTTTTCAAGAAATGTTTCCTCTGACTGGTAACAGGAAATTTCTCAACATTCAAACAATAGAGGGAGATATTTTTCCATACATGTCATGAAGCCTGTCTGCAATGCTTTTGTTAAAGGGGTGGCAGTTTCTGGACTCCATTAATATATTGCTTTATTGTTCCATTGTTTTTATGGCTGAAAAATATGAATGATTTTTATGTATTGTGGGCTATAATGGAAGCAGTGCAATATAGCTAATCATCTTTCACCACGTGCATCATTTACGAGAGAATGTATTCTTCAAATCAGAGGACTTAAATAAGAAGTATTGTAGGTAAATATATAAAGACATTTGTTATAATTATTAATTGCATTCAAACACCAATACCTGTGAATCTTGAGGCAGGGAGTCAGCAATTCCTAGGCCACAGATGTAAATATTCACCAACTGCTCATCCTCAAGGTCATTAAGTGCTGAATCAGAGTTTCTTAAATTGTGCGAAGGGTGGGAGGGAAAATCAAATTCAGGAACACGTAAATCATTTGCACTGCAAATCTAGTAGCAGCTTTTTGATAGCTTCATTTTTGTCTGCAGTAAAGTTCTTACCTAGTGAAGATGTGTTTCTGTATCTACTGCCAAGTCAAATAGAAGAATAGCCAAGCTAAGTCGCTTAGTGTCAGATTTGTTGATTATTATCAGGTACTAGTTTGAAAAGTCTGTCAATATGTGCAAGTATCTATTGTATGAATATATAGTCCAGATTATAAGAACAATATATTGTTAAGAATGACGAAGAAAAGGAGAATGTAAATATCAGAACTACCCTGTATTTAATGTGGAAGTTGATATTGGAAGTTGATATTATCTCTGTGTGTGTGT
>NW_015396311.1:4840-8437 GCF_001527695.2 Protobothrops mucrosquamatus
AAATTGATCTTTGAGCATTTTAATAGAAGTTTTTAAATTGATGTCTGTTGGTCGTTGCAATAGTAATTTTTCTTTAATCCCAATTTCTTTTTCCAAGTTTAATCTAATCTGTATTTGCTTACGTTTATGTGCATTATTCATAGCAATTAATATTCCCCTTAGATAAGCTTTGCCAGCATCCCAAACAATATTTATGGGGATTCCCTTGTTCAAGTTAAGTTGAAAGAACTCTTCCATAGATTCCTTCAAAGCTTTAACTTTATCCTCATAATTAAACAAATTTTCATTTATTCTCCAAGATTTCCTTTTTCTTTGTTGGCCAATCTCTATCCACACCATACTATGGTCAGTCAAAGTTCTGGGAAAAATTTTAGTTTTATTACAGTCAGTAAGCAGGTCAGTCGATGTCAAAACAAAGTCAATCCTTGAAAAGGACTCATGTCTATGAGAAAAAAAGGTAAAATCACGTTCATTCATATGTTGTGATCTCCAAACATCCACCAGTTCTAAGTCCTCCATCATAGCAAAAAAGGACTTAGGTAATCTGGAAAGGGTTACATCCTTAGAAGTTGTTTTTTTATCTTTTAATGTGTCCAGGACTCCATTCCAGTCTCCCATAACAATCAAAGAATTATAATCCATAGCCACAATTTTCTGATGTAATTGTCTATAAAATTGCTTTTGAGCTGAAAGTTGGTTAGGGGCATAAACCCCTATTATTAAACACTTTCTTCCATTTAGATTTATTTCCACAAATAAATATCTTCCTTCTTTATCAGCTTCTTTTAAGATAGGTGAAAGGTGTCTTTTAATATATATTGCAACCCCAGCTCTTTTTTTTAAGGCAGGTGCAGCGAACAAATCTCCAAGCTTAGAGTTCAATAATAATTTTTGATCTTTAGCCACAATGTGAGTCTCTTGTAAGCATGTAATATCATTATTAAAATGTCTTAGATAATGAAAAACCTTACGTCTTTTGTGGGGAACATTGAGTCCACCCACATTCCAGGATGTAAGCTTACACATTGGCAGGTTTCAATCCACTGACGATACTTGATGCATAAGACTTAACAAAAACCTTGGGTCGAGCGCCACCTACTGGCTCAGAAATAGCAGGTAGCTGACAGTCAGCTGTAGGGCTATCAGCTGTAGGGCGGGCTGTCATCTGTCTTTCCTTTTCCTTACGTCTATGGGCTGCGCGCGTGATTCTTTGTTCCTTCCCATCAGCTTTTGGACTCCCCTCTACATCCTGAACAGAAGCAGAAGGGAAATCCACAATCATTTGCTCAGCTACGTCGATCCTCTGAGATGTGGGTGGGCATTCTGATTGTAAAACAGACGCCATAAAATCCTTAGCTTTCTTAATCGAATTAAGTCTGTAGCGTTTGCCAGCCAATGTTACAACTATGCCCACCGGTATGTCCCATCTGAAAATTATTTGTCTGTTCTTAAGCTCCTGTGTCAGAAAGGCGTAGTCTCGGCGCGCTCTGAGTATTTTCGCTGGAATTTCTTTTAAAAGAATGATGTCTTGGTTTAAGATCTTAAATCTCTGTTGGTAAAAGAGCTGCATTATTTCATTACGTCTCGATTTTCTTGTAAAATAGACCACTATATCTCTTGGCAGATTTTTTTGACGAGCAATCCAAGAGTTCACCCTGAAAACACGCTCTAATTCCAAATAAATTTCCTGACCACAAGACAAAGCATCCCTAAGTGCGTCTGAAATTACTTGTCTTAAATTCTCCTTTGGGTCCTCAGCCAACCCACGGATCCGAATTGCAAACTCCATATCACGAAATTGGGCAATCAACACATCACCCTTAGCATTTTCCAGACTCTCCTCTACAAGTTCAAGTCTATGGTCACTTGCTTCTGCTCTTTGTTCATTCTCCTCCACCCTCTCTGCCACCGCGTCTACATAATCAGCCAAACCTTTAAAAGCAGTTGCCACATTCAAACAAAAATCCTCATGTTTCTGTGATAAGTCTTGTTGTTGTTGTGATAAATCCAGTTGTTGTTGTGATAGTTGATCAAATCTATTTTGCATTTTAACATCCATCGCTTAAAACATCTCAGTCATTTGTTTGATAGTTGCAGACATCAAGTCCTGCAGCTCTCTACCGGAGGGCGGTGGAGATGAAGAAGATGGCGGGTGTGGCGGGTGGGAAGTTTTAGAAGTTAGCTGCGGTGTCTGGGACATCGGAGATGTAGTAGATTTTAAAGTTGAAGGCACAATTTTTCTCGAAGCCATATTTGCGGTAAATTTCCAATTATTAAAGAGTCTTATAAGCAGTTCAGCCAAAGCAAGTAGTACGCCGGTTAAAAGTAACAAAAGTTCCAGACCGGAAATCACTTTCACTTCTTGCTGAAAAGTATCAATCCATCGCCATTTTAAGTTCACTTTCCCTCAATCCACCTCAGGTATAGGGAAGAACTTATTATCCAAGTTAGAGTAAAGTCCAAGATAAGAAGCAAACTTCCAGGGTCGGTTCGTCTGCTTACAAGAAAAACTCACAGTTCACTTTAAGTTGCAGCAGTGGCGGCGGCTTCTAGCTTCGCCAAAGCGAAGGCGTCCTGGATCGCGGAGAAACCGCGGGGCTCCGGAGGAGTTCTCACCTACATCGTCCACATGGGGCGACTCGGGAACTCAACTCCTACCCCGGGCAGCTCACCTATCCCCTTATGCCCAGGGGAAGGGTATCAAGCCGTTTGACAGCTGATGCTGGCTGTCAAAACGGCTTTTACGCAAAAACAGGCGGGAGGCAGCAGCAGCTGCGTCTGACGAGGTCGCCTGCCACCGGAAGTCCTTGTTGTTGTTGTTGTTGTTGTTGTTATTATTATTATTATTATTATTATTATTATTATTATTATTATTATTATTACTAAGGTTGTACAATTACAACTAAGCAGAACTGCAGTGACTAACTTGAAATGTCTAAGTAATTTGGAATTGGGTTACAATTTCCTTCCCTAAACATGTATTGATTTGTTCATTCTGAAAATGGCCACTAAGAAAAATTTCCAGGGCATATTTCCATGATGCATAGACAGTGGAGCTCTTACAGAAACTATGAAAGAGACTAACCACCTTGTTACATCATCTCTTGATTTTGCTGTTTCATTTGCAAGTGGTACTATATAAAATCTGGTTTGCATCACAGCCATGTAGAAACCTTCATTAGAGTTACTTGCCTGTATTGCTCCACTCATAAATTACCAAAGGACCTCTTTCCCGGCACTTCTGCCATCTGTAATTTTTTCCAGGAATGACTGAGGATATAGATATGAAGACCTGGTTCAGACCCAGAACTGTTCCTTGAGTATTCAAGAAATCGCTCTTAGATCTGAAGTTGATTTTGGGTAAACATTAGATGATACATATCTTTTTGAGGTTTTTTCCCCCACATGACTTGATGGAAAGAAGACATGTGTGAACTCACCCTCAGCTTTCAAAGTATTCTTTAACATGGAGTTGTATTCTGATGCTGCTCAACTACTTGATATGCTACCACCCTGTATCTCTACTTAAAATCAGTGCTCATCCAAGTACAACGCAGTGTCGACTCAGCAGCAAGAATTCTAAATTGGAAAAACAGA
>NW_015396312.1:0-8437 GCF_001527695.2 Protobothrops mucrosquamatus
GGAATGCTCAAACAGATCTTAGGGTTTAATTTCCAAAAAGTGATTTCTCAGTATTTCAGCTTCTTCAGTATTATCACTGGCTGGACATGAAAGTAAGAAACCAATTGGGAACTTTTACAAGTAATTCCTTTGTTGGTATCAGGAGGTTATGTAAAGTTCATTGAAACATATTGCTTGAAGTTATAGTCAATGCTGAATTCAACAAATCCATAATTTATCCCATTAGATAAATTAATCTTTCTCTGATCATGAAAACTCAAATGGCCAAGCAGTGTGGGAGGATCTTGATGATTCTGGAATTTCAAGAGTTATTTTAAACTGAATTAAGGTGGAATAGCAATTATACACCAATTAAGAATACATCAATTTAAGAACAATGTGCCAATTTAAAAAAAAATATTCTTCTACTTCCTCTTTTGTTATTTGCAAGAAATTAGTACTATTTAATGTAGAAGGATTGTTGATTCCATGGTTTAAAGGCTTTCAAGCTTTATTTAATATTTTCTAACTTTGCAATCAGTAATGAAATTCCTAAGCACATATGTACAGTTAAAATGACTAAGTTTAGAAAAATAGATTTTGAAAACTATGTTAGCCAAGCTCAATGGGGAAAAGAGATAATGGAAAAATAATCCAAAACGTTTGGAAGCATAAGTATAAACAAACTGTAAAGCTAAATGATGAAAATGGCAGAAGACCAATCCAGCTGCAAAAAAAAAAGAACTTTGAATTATTTGAGAAATGAAAATAAACAGGAACTGAATACAGGGCAAATTATTAAGAATAGATTCTATTTATGATTACTAATGCTTCCACTTAAATATAATTTGTAAAGTACTTAAGGCTGCTAATCATCTGACAATTTGTATTTCAATCTTACTAGTTAATATTGAACTGGACAGAATCGATACAAAAGAAGGTTATTGTTGTAGCAAAACAGAAATGGAAGTTCTAATCTAAGTCTTTAAAAACTCAAAATGAGTTGATTTTTGCTTCCCACTTCCTACCTTCTACAATTAGCCTAGCATCCTCCCCCTGCCCCCCCAAAAAGAAACACAAAGGAAGAAAATAAATATGAGATGTTGAAAATGTACGATTATTCCAATCCAAGATTACATCGGACAGCTATCAGATCAGACTGAGCTAAAGTAAATTTAAATATAAGAGAGTGAAACTATTATGAGTGTCTTAACAAAACTTAGATGCATATTAAGTATAACTGAAAAGAGAATTAACACCCAACTATGAATAAATCAATCGATAGAATATGGAAAATATTATTAAAATGGGATAATTTTAAAAGCTTAGGAAACAAAACAAAACAAATGTATAGAAACCCAATAGAAATTGAATTTTGTTATACACATTTAATACAATTTGAACTTAATTTGTTTAAAATATTCTCCTAATCAAAGCACAGATCAAACATACAGTAAGTTGTTCCTACTTTTCTATTAACAGAAAATAATAAAATATAATTAGTATGAAAGCAAAACAACACAAATATTAATGCTGGTGATAATAAGCATATGTAGTTTCTAAAGAAGGAAAATGTAAATAATTCCATGTACTCTACCATTAAGAATTTAATATAGTCAGCTAATAAACAAGAAAAAAGTAAAAGAAAACCCTTGGCTTTTCTGAAGTTTGCACATGTTAGTAATTCTAAACTAACCCCAGTAATTGTAGAACTATAACTATAATTATAGTTGTAAGAATAATATGAATTAACCTGCTCTCATTAATACTTCATAACTATGTTATGCTGCCAGTGATAGAGCACTGAAAGGTAAGTGTAACTTACCATCCTATAGGACTAGCTCAGTTTTTGATAATTACTGTAACCAACCACAACTGGTAACAGATTGTTATATTTTTACCTTAAATTCATATTTTACTGTAAACCTCTCCAGAAAAAGGCTATTGTTACATCAGATCATCATGCTTTTACTCTTACCTTCTTCTCCCCATTTCCTTTTTAAAAAAACTGTTTTGTGGAATCTTAAAGTTCCAGGAGAATTTGATGGGATTTTATGAATGACTAAGAATAAAAAAAAGCTTACTCAAACATAGTTAGGGGCATCCAGAGCAATTTTTCTAAGGTATTGGGGGGAAAAGTAGGGCTTATTCTCCTGTGAAAAAGAATAAGTAGGGCTTATTCTCCTGTGAAAAAATGGCTGCCATTTTGGGGATCAAGGGTTTCAAGAGTTTTTTTTTTTTAACCAACTGGTTCCATGACATGAAAAAGATTGAAAACCCCTGATCAAACCTACTTCTATAAAACATAAAATAAGTGAAAATATTGGGGAAGATGAAAAGACTTTGCCAATGTTTATCCTATAATGTAATCAGTTCCATTATTGGAATATTAATATAAATTAACTAAAACCAATATTGTTCTATTAATGTATCAATAATAATATTAAATGCTATATAACAAAGCTATCCACTTGTTTATAAACATAGAACTAAGGAGAAACTTCCTGACAGTTAGAAGAATCAGTGGAACAACCTGCCTCCAGAAGCGGTGAATGCTCCAACACTGGAAGTTTTTAAGAAAAGACTGGACAGCCATTTGTCCGAAATGGTGTAGGGTTTCCTACCTGAGCAGGGGGTTGGACTCAATGACCTCCAAGGTCCCTTCCAACATTATTATTACTATTATTATTACTATTACTATTACTATTATTATTATTATTATTATTATTATTATTATTATTATTATTACTACTACTACTATATATCTCAGATCCACTTTCTCTTATCTATTTACCTCCAGTTGTTTTCTTGAAGAAGAGGATTTCCAAGTAGAGATAGTTCCCTTAGGCTATTACAGCCTTCAAGACATTGGATGAGAGTCTTCAAGTCTGCATTTGTTAAGGACAAAACAAATATCAATAATACTAAATATTTTAACAGGGATCACAATAAATAACTATCAAATACAATGAAATCTTTATGTCTGGGAACACCCTTTGGTGCAATGTCAACATTCAAAATGCAACAAATGACATTGGAGGGTTCTAGGTCCTAATTAGGCATATTTTCTGTTTCAAATTTAATATTCAAATAGTCTCCTTTTAAAAATTTAATATTCAAATAGTCTCCTTTTAAAAATCTGTTGGAATCCTAATTGTACAGAAATGCTTTGTATACACCATTTATCTTTGAAATACTGAATACCCTTCAAACTCTTTCCTCAACTGACACGCCATTCATCAAGTTTGAAATTTATAGGAAGACACGTCAAGATGTAAATAATTAATGAAACAACTGTATGTATAATAGCATTTATGTAATAATTATTAGCAAAATATATGTATAAAATAATTTTAGGCAAGTGGCTTAACAAAAAAAACATTATTTAATTATTTAATGGATAATTAAACTTAGAATACAGGGAATGGTCTTCTAAGCTGAACAGCAGCATATGATATATTTTAACATGATTATGGGGTGAAGAATGAATTGTGGAATAATCAGAATATTTTCTTCCCACTTTTAAAATGTTCTTAATCAAGATTAAATTTCATCTACTGTATAATTCACAATATACAAAGTCTACTTGTAAATATAGAGTTAAAAAGGATTAAAATTTTGGCTCAAATTCTCTTCACTATAAATATTAGATATTATAGAATACAGATAGTCCTTGACTTAAAATCACCATTGGAATCAGACTTTTAGTTGTAAGTCATTGTGGTCATACACTGAGGCACCCACATGACCAAACCTGGCTTTTTAACCAATTCTTTATCTGTTTTTATGGTGGTGGTTAAGCAAATCATATGGTTGTAAGTCCAAATAACACAGTCATTAAACAAATCCATTCTCTTGAATGATTATATTTTGTCAGAACCATAAAAAATAGTAAATCATGATCAAGTGACTGAAGAATGCTGCAATTGGTCATAAATGCAAACCAATTGTCAAGTGCTCAAGAAATGGTCATGTGGTGGGGGAACACCACCATGTTTAATGATGGATGGAAGTGCTTTACAGGCCATAAAGACCTTTCCAAGGCCTTAACTTCAAATGGCCATTAAGCAAGTGGTCATAAATTAAGGACTACCTGTAAAGTAAACCTCTGCCATGGTTAAAGCTAACAGGAATGCTCAATGTTAAAAAATGAACAACATATGAATCTGGCTGCAAAAGTGAACTTTATATATAATGGGAAGAGAAAAATAAGCTTTTAGCCTTTTTGATATATACTGTACGTTAGTAATCAAACTCACATATGTTTTACAATGTGGCACTGGAAACCGAACATATTTTTTCCTATTTATCTTGTAAACTTACCTAGTAAGCAGTTGTTGCTTATATTTAGTTTTTCCAATGATACATACGAACAAAGAGATACAAGTTGTGTCAAACTAGAAGAAAAAGAAATAATCAACCAAGAGTTTTATAGAGATTTGTGCTAAACCCACCCCCTGGTGCTGGCATATAACAGGCCAAGTGTAGCTAGAAGTCAGGCAATGATTCATCATATGTTACCAACTTATAAATTGCTTATTAACTGTCTTAAATAATGGACATTTCCTTTAAGTAGCAAGGCAACATTTTTCAAGGTGCCAGCAATTGCATAAGAGCTGCAGCTTTCAAAGTAAGGACGCAATAATTTTTTAGAGATGAATAAAGAGGCTTCATAGATTAGAGGAAAAATTTCTTAACTAGAATTGCAATAGATTTATTTTACTTGAATAATTAGAGCTACTTTGAATGGCAAAATCCTTGACAAAGTACCATGCCTAGGATTTTACATAGCATCTTTCCTGATATTGCCTCTTTTTTAAAATCCCACCGGGTGAAAAATATTCAGATCTCTCTCTCTCTCTCTCTCTCTCTCTCTCTCTCTCTCTCTCTCTCTCTCTCTCTCTCTCTCTCTCTCTCTCTCTCTTTATTTGATCTTGTATTTTTATATTTTTTATCAACATCTTTCTTTTCTGTTTGCTCATCTTAAAACCTGCTGATGTATCAAATTTTTAGTTTTTGTGATACATCAATTCCATTTAAAAGATCTTCTAAAACCTTCATCAAGTCATTTGCAAAGTTTCTCAATTTGTAAGGTTTTTTTTATAATCGCATCCTTTCATCCTGTCTTATGTCTCAATTCACTATTTCAAGAAAAGAAAAGAGTATAATGGGTAGCCTTCTCTTGTTGATCTATTTAAATATCTATTAGGGATTTTTTTGTGCCTACTGTGAGGTATAGATTTATTTTATCCATTTTATAAATTATCTACAAAATTCATTTCTAACAAAAGTTTGAATAGAAAGTCCAATTCAAATTGTTCAATGTTTTCTTTGCATATAATTATAATGTTCAAAATATTCTAAAATATCCACCACAATACACACACAAACACACACACACACACACATTCTTGGTAGAGTAAATACAAGTTTTTTTTAATGTGTTCTATGACACGTATCTCCATACTTATGTACTATAAGGCTTGAGGCTCAGGATCACCTGAAGACTGAATAATTAAATTAAATTAAAGAGGCACCTCCCTACAACTAAAAATAGAGAAGAATTTAAGTAATTTGGACAGGTACATAGTTTTGTTGTGACAATTAATGCTATCCCTTTTAAGCACATACCTAACTAAAAATGAACTAGCAATAAGATAAAAACACTTTAAAATATTTAAACTGAGTACAACATTTATAAGTCTGGAGCACAGTAATCATGAATAAATGCTGAAATCCAATCGACAGAAAAGAGGATAATGAAGAAAGCATCATAACAGGTGGCGTATCTATCTGACCTTGATTGATCTCCAAAAAAACCAGATAGGGTTAGACATGGTTAGTATTTGGGTAGGTGAACACAAGGCATTTCAAGGCTGAAGACGAGAATGGGTAGTTGAAAACTTACAAAGAACAAAATGTCAAATTGCTTCTATATTTTGCTAAAAAAAACATTGTAGATGAAAACACCATTAACACAGATGTATCTGTGTAATCAACAGGGGCCAAGCTCAATTTAAAATAGCTGTAAAATATATAATACTAAATAAGAAAATTATGCACTACTTTTTATTTTCATTTGACAAATCTATGGAAGAGAAATGCAACTATGGGGAAACACAAACTTCTCCAAGGAATAGTTACTCCAACAGGTTGCAAAGCAGTTGAGGAAAAAGAATGCAGACATTCTATTGCTTCCTCAGTCACATTTGCCAGCCCCTAATTTGACGTTTTGGTGTCTGACACCTCCACAGGTTACTTGACTGCTTCTCACAGCAAATCATATGAATTATACATTGAAAATGGGTTCTGTGTTTGCTTTTGTTCTTCCCCCCTGCCCTTTTTTGTGTGTATCAAGTCTTTTACATTTTATGCCTAAATCCAGGCATTGTTATTCTACTCTTTCTAATATGAAATATTTTTGAACTTTAAGGTGACAAGGTGAAAGAAAGAAAGAAAGAAAGAAAGAAAGAAAGAAAGAAAGAAAGAAAGAAAGAAAGAAAGAAAATGTATTGAAAATGTAGTGTACTGAACCTGAATATATATAGAGGGGTTTTTTTAAATTGTGTGATTGTTTAGATGTCGCAATATAGGATTCTTTGCTTATCAGTGTCTCTGACGTTGATAAGCTGGACTGAATATCACACATCTTTCATTTTCTTTTGTCTTTTTGCTTCTGTTTGTTCTACAGTGGTGTCATATTATCTATTGTTTTAAAAGTAACTGAATAGTACTGCAAGTGTTAAATATTAAAAGCTGCATTTTGTTTATTTCAAATACATGAAATTTGATTACAGATTACTGAAAATATTTTGTGATGGAAAGAAATATCTATAATCTATTATTCTAAATAAATTTTGTACAACTTTTTCTTACCTCCAATTTCCAGAATATACATAAAGTTTAAAATCAGTTTCTTTTGACATTTTGATTTTCTGCTAATCCTTCAATGATTTTCTCAGCTAAAATAACTCAGTAATGAATTATCTGCTTAAAGTGTATTAAAGTCCATTTTTATAGGTAATTGTGAATTCTGGAAAGTAGATTCTGGGGTGAGGCAAAATACTTTGCATATGACTTGCTATTTTAAATTGATATTTAATTTTGATAAATGTTATTACATTTCCCAAATTTGTAAAGAGAGAAACTAACATAAATAGAAAACTATAATTATGGAAGATGGAATCTTTTTGTACAGGATAGATAGCCAGCAATAATTAGTTTGTGAGATGTTTCAGATACAGGTCAATTTATTCTTTCTTTCCAAATGTTATATTTACGTCTCTAGAATTAAAAATTGCAGATAGGTAGTTTATAATTTTGGACAGAACAATTAATAGTAATGCTCAGTGAAGTTTTTAATGAAGCTCTTCCATTGCTAAAAACTTAAACTATGGCTATCATGAATTATAGAGGCTTAATTACTTGGAGCAGTTTGGCAGCCGACAAGTCAGATTTTGATTTGATGGTGTTCCTAATCATAATTCAAACATATTTTATGGAAATTAGCTTTGTAAAATAAGTATTGTCTATGCAGTAAAATTATAGACCAAGGTAAAATAGAAGAACTTAATTTGAGTAACTACCTGCTTGGTAAATTTGACATCATATATTGCTTTTTAATAATGGCACTTAGAGTAGTATGATGTAAAAAACTCAATGGTTAACCTGTTTTTTAATATTGTATCCTCTACTTTAAATAATAAGATCCTTTTCAGTTTGTCATTCTATAGTTTCCTTTTCACTGGGAGTCTTTGTCCTTTTCTTTTTTTTTCTTTTAAAAGAAAATTCAAACCAGAAAAACAAAAGACATTACAGAAAACCTAATACCACTTGACCTTGTCCCACTAGCCCTGGGCTTTAAAAGGATATAAATTACAAAGACGACACAAAACCAAAAAGATATTTTTAAAGAATCCAATAGCTCCCTTTTTCTGGTATCATTTAAACCCAAAGCACTCACAAAAACGGGACAGTTAGCAAAACATGTATAAAAAAAGTAAAATTGAAATATATTTGAAATTACACATATGCAGAAGAGAAAAAAAAACGAAGTTTCTTAAAGTCTACAATAAACATATTAAACATGCCCTGAATCCAAAACACAATTACTATTTGCGTGCTTGATGCCAGCAGATTTTCCATGATATCAACAGAGTTTTCTTCCAAAAAGTGAAGTTTAAACATTAGATCTTTCAGTTGACTTGTTAGATTATTTATGACAGCATATCCATTTTAACACTGAAGTAAAGATATATTAATAGAATAATTTATAAAATTTAAAAGGCAACAAACTTTTCATTTACAAAAAGGAATAAACATATTTTGCAAAATAATCTGTAGGGTAATATAACAATTCGAAAGAATATTTTAGTTTAAATTCTAAGAGATACACACATGGTTAAAGCTTCAATGTTAGACCAATTTCTATGTTGAAGATAAATCTCACCGAGCTTAC
>NW_015396313.1:0-4379 GCF_001527695.2 Protobothrops mucrosquamatus
TCCAGGTTTTCTACAAAGGCACTAGTACGGCGATCTATTGAATATAAATTTTTGGATACCATTGTATGTGTGTCAGGTTATAAATCATCCTTGTTCTATGAATGCATGCATGTCTTGAAAGCTCTGTTGAATGACCATGTGCCTTTTAACACCAATTAGATGAGCATTTCGAATGGGAAGGGGTGTTAACAGCAGAATGTAGAAACAGTGTAAATCCCAGATTTCTCTAGCCTGCTATTTCTCAAATTTATTTTTGGCAGTTCATATATAAAATGAAACCGTGCATAGCCTGTAGAGCAGTACAGATACAATAGGAAGCTTGTTCACAGAAGTATTTTCTTTTAATGTAACAAAAAAAAAAAAGAAATAGTGGTGTTCTGTATTTCTTTGCAGATAATAAAAATACTTGATCACCTTTGCTGCCCTTTTCCAAAGCTTTTTTTTTTTCATTATCATCCAGAAGCAAAGCATTACAATATGTTGAACAAAGCAAGTACCTCTTTTTCATTATGAAAACATGGAAAAGTAAAATAGATTTCTGCTTAATCTGGGATAGTCTTGTCCAGGGGTAGGCAGCCTTGGCTCTTTTATGACTCATGGATTTCAACTCCTAGAATTCCTGAGCCAGCATGGCTCAGAATGGAAACCTCTCCCTTTCTCCTCAGCATGGCTGGCTCAGGAATTCTGGGAGTTGAAATCCACAAGTCATAAAAGAGCCAAGGTTGCCTACCTCTGGTCCTAAGAGTAATTTCTGCATTACCAATAAATACTCTGGAGCCAGTTTGGTGTAGTGGTTAAGGTGCTGGTCTAGAAGCTAGAAGACTGTGAGTTCTAGTCCCATCATAGGAATGAAAGCTGGTTGGGTGACATTGAGCCAATCACCAGGAGATGGCGAGTTCTAATCCTACCTTGACATGAAAGCCAGATGAGTCATTTAGGGCCAGACACTGTCTCTCAGCTCCACCCACCTGTTGTGGTGGGAAAATAGGAAAAGGAAGGACTATTAGACATGTTGACTGCCTTGAGTCGCTTATAAAAATAATAAAGGGAGGATCCAATATCTTAGGGGCTGTCACAAAGAAGAGGGAGTCAAGCTATTCTCCAAAGTGCCTGAAGACAGGACAAGAAGCAACGGATGGAAACTAATCAAGGAGAAAAGCAACCTAGAATTAAGGAGAAACTTCCTGACAGTGAGAACAATCAACCAGTGGAACAACCTGCCTCCAGAAGCGGTGAATGCTCCAACACTGGAAGTTTTTAAGAAGAGACTGGACAGCCATTTGTCCGAAATGGTATAGGGTTTCCTGCCTGAGCAGGGGGTTGGACTCAATGACCTCCAAAGTCCCTTACAACTTTATTATTATTATTATAAATCCATTGAAATACAAGGACTTACAGTAAATTAGGACCAACTCAGTTCAGCAGAAACCCATTCCATTGCCGGCTTTTAAAATTGAACATTTAAATTGAGCCAGTTAAGTTAGTTGCTAAGGGTGGAAGCCCTCCAGTGAGTATACTGATTCAGTAGTGTTTTTTCAACATGTCAGCTTTAAGTTGTATGGACTTCAACTCCCAGAACTCCCCAGCCAGCATGCTGGTTGGGGAATTCTGGGAGTTGAAGTCCATGCATCTTAAAGTTGCCAAGTGGGAAAAATACTTTCTTTTTGTCCCTTGTTTGATCTTGCCCATTTGCCCTTAACTGCATGCTAAGTAACTGCATTATATAATAATAATAATAATAATAATAATAATAATAATAATAATAACAACAACAACAACAACAACAACAACAACAACAACAACAACAATAGTTGGAAGGGACCTTGGAAGTCATCTAGTCCAACCCTCTGCTCAGGCAGGAAACCCTATACCATTTCGGACAAATGGCTGTCCAGTCTCTTCTTAAAAACTTCCAGTGTTGGAGCATTCACAGCTTCTGGAGGCAGGTTGTTCCACTGGTTAATTGTTCTAACTGTCAGGAAGTTGCTCCTTAGTTCTACGTTGCTTCTCTCCTTGATTAGTTTCCATCAGTTGCTTCTTGTCCTGCCTTCAGGCGCTTTGGAGAATAGCTTGACTCCCTCTTCTTTGGGGCAGCCCCTGAGATATTGGAACACTGCTATCATGTCCCCCCTCGTCCTTCTCTTCGTTAAACTAGACATACCCAATTCCAGCAACCGTTCCTTATATGTTTTAGCCTCCAGTCCCCTGATCATCTTTGTTGCTCTTCTCTGTACTCTTTCTAGAGTCTCAGCATCTTTTTTACATCGTGGTGACCAAAACTGGATGCAGTATTCCAAGTGTGGCCTTACCAAGGCATTGTAAAGTGGTGTTAACACTTCACATGATCTTCTATTCTATCTATATAAAGAGAAGACAATGAGGCAACTTCCCAGTCAATCAATTTTTTCACTTGACGGTACCTGCTCCAAACTAACACAGCATGAAGATTAAATTATCACGGTGCCATTTACAGATAACCGTTTCTAGGTCATCCCTGGGGGATTTCACACTGTGGCAGCGAAGTCACTGTCAGTGCCCTGGAAATGAATAGAGGACATGAGTTGATTTCACAAACATTGATTTATCTGCAAAGGAGGAGACAAAGGAGTGAAAAAAAGGAACAGGAAAGGCATTGGAGATCAGATTATCACACTGCACTGAGTTCCTTGGAATATCTCAAGTCCCAAATTGTGACCCGGTTGTCAGGAAAATAGAAAACTCTTTCAACTGCATGGATAATACAGAATTCTAGTCCTCTTATTTATAGGGTGACATCCTGGTGTGAAAAAGATTGAACAAAGGATTACTTTAGGTACCCTGAGGAAACTGATCAGAGTATTCTCAGTGTGACACTGAGTTATGGGAGACTGATTGACGATGCTATTTCCTACCAGGACCTACATTTTTCCAAGCCCCGTCCTTCAACATCCAGCTGCAGGTAGAATTGCTCACTTTTGAAATTGAACCAGAACTTGTCCATGGATCAGAGAGCAGAACTAAAGAAATGTAGTGTTGGCATAACAAGGCACACCCAGCAGTTGGTTTAAAAAATCAGAAGCTAAAATTGGCACTCCGACATAGAAGCCATAGAAGCGGATATATACAGATTGAACCAGTTTGATCTAATGGTTAAGACACCAGGCCAATCACTGGGAGACTGTGAGTTCTAGTCCAGCCTAAGCCATGAAAGCCAGGTTTCAAAAGTTGAACACAGGATCCCGGGACACAGCAACTGTCATAAATATGAACCAGTTGCCAAGCGTCCGAATTTTGATCACGTGACCGTGGGGATGCTGCAACGGTTTTGAGTGTGAAAAATGGTCACAAGCCACTTTTTTCAGCGCCATTGCAACTTCAAACAGCCACTAAACGAATGGTTGTAAGTTGAGGACAACCTGTAAACCCTAGCAGAGATCAATACAAAGTCCTTCACTTAGGATACAAAACCGAAGACAAAATCAAATGCTTAGTTATACGTTCAGAACTGCCTGACTTGGCAATGATACTTCGGAGAAAGGTCTTGGAGGAACAATTGATTGCAAATGGAACATAAGCCAGCAGTGTGTGATATGGCTGCACAAAGCCAGATGCAGTTTCAGGCTGCGTGATGAGACATGAAACAGTTTTTGAAAGAAGTGTTTATTACAAGGTTATCCAATAAAACTTCTAGCTTTTCTATGGGTTCATACACTGCTTGCCATATTGATCAGAAAGACATGCAACGGAGAAGCCCTTTTCTGCTTCCAATTATAAAAGCTGATCAAAGCCTGTTTGTCTTTGGAATGGAAAAGGATCAAAATAGTGGGATACGGTGAGGCCTCGGTACTTTTGGAATTCCTTTTCAGGGGATACAAACTGTAGCGTGAAAACAGATTTCTGTTTTAAATTTGAAAATGCCCAAATCACGGGAAAGAAGAATTCCCCTTTGTGATCAAACCTCAGTCCTTAGTATTGCGCTGAAGTGCCATGATGCAAAAAAAAAAAAAAAAAAGTCATTTACCAACTGTCTTGCTTAGCCACAGAAATTCTGGTCCCAATTGCAGTTGGAAATCACTTGAGACACAAATAGCTTGGCTCAATGGGGAGGAACAGACTCAGGCTCAACCCTTCCAAGACCGAGTGGCTGTGGCTGCCGGCGCCTCGGCATAGTCAGCTGACTCCATCGCTGTCTATAGGGGGTGAAATTTTGGCCCCCTCAGAGAAGGCACGCAACTTGGGTGTCCTCCTGGATCCACGGCTGACACTGGAAGATCACTTGTCGGCCGTGACCAGGGGGGCGTTCTATCAGGTCCGCCTGATCCACCAGTTGCGTCCTTTTCTGGACCGGGACGCTTTGCGCACGGTCACTCAAGCTCTCGTCACCTCCCGCCTGGACTACT
>NW_015396313.1:4723-8435 GCF_001527695.2 Protobothrops mucrosquamatus
CCTGACCTAAGGAGGATTTTATTTAGGGACGATTTTAAGTATAATTTTAATTGGAATACAGCCTCTAATATTTGGTTTTTAATTTGGTTTTAGAGGGGTTTTTATTTTTGTATATTGTTATTTGTATCTGTTTTAATATGCTGTGCACCGCCCTGAGTCCTGCGGGAGAAGGGCGGTATAGAAATTAAATTAATAATAAAAAAATTAATAATAATAATAATAATCCTACTTCAGATTACATTATGCCAAGCCCTAGCTCAGGGGTAGGCAACCTTGGCTCTTTTATGACTCGTGGACTTCAACTCCCAGAGTTCCTGAGCCAGCATGGCTCAACTTGGAAACCTCTCCCTTTCCCCTCAGCATGGCTGGCTCAGGAATTCTGGGAGTTGAAGTCCACGAGTCATAAAAGAGCCAAGGTTGCCTACCCCTGCTAGCTCTTCGAATAAGGATATAATAATGGAAAAGGTAGAAGAAAGAGAAGAAGAGGACAGCCAGCATCAAGAAGGATGACCCAGTGATGGGTATACCATTGGCAAACCTGAAAAAATAAGTTAGGGCCAGACCTTCGTGAAGAATATTGATGTACTGTATGTAGTCATTAAGAGTTGAAACTGATTTTGTTTTTCCTTGAAGATGTTTCTCTTCTCATCCAAGAAGCTTCTTCAGTTCTAACAAAGTCCAGTTGCCTCTTGAAAAAAGCACCTTTGGGACAACCATGACATGGATGACTGAGAATCTCCATAGACAAATCAAGGGCTATTTATAAAGGTCAAGGCAATTCAGGATAGAAAAATAACAGATTTAAATTATGGGAAGGGAGATTTCAAGAAAGAATTGGGAAAAAACAAAACAAAACTTGCAACAGGTTTTGCAATGGAATCAGTTAGCAAGGGAGGCACAGTGGCCAAGCTGAGACCAGACAAATTTTTAATTGGAAGTTTCAATTAGGGATGCCTCCATCGAACTGGAAGTTTTTGTGCCCCTTACTTTCATTGTGAAAGTATAGATTCTGTACTTATTTGATTACACCTACTGCACCTTTCTGAGAAGAGCAAAGCTGCCCATCACAGCTAGTTATTTCTGTTCTACACACACATCAAAGAGAAACAATCTTGAAGATTTTATATCCTGCATCATGAAAATCCCATTTGTAACAAAAACCAAAGAGGAGGCTGATGTAAAACAGATACTTTTTTTAATTTCTCTGTTGGCCAAGTGGTAATCACTGAAGCTATGATTACTAAGAGGTGAATAGACAAATATAATTAAACACATGTTAAAGGCATACACATGCCACCTTAAAGAACACCTTGAACCAAATGTATATTTTTCTTTGGAATTTGAAGCAGTTGCATAAGCTTGGGAAAAGATGTAACTGCTTTATGGAGTTCTTGTTAGAGGATGCATGAATGTCCGTGAATGCTTCAAATCATGTTCTGTTCTTTGAAGTTGTGTTGTCAAGAGAAAAAAGGCCAGAATGATGATGGTGCCACATTTTAACAATACAATCCTGGGGGGATTCTGGGTGAACACAAAAGGGATCCGGGGATTTCAGATTGTCCACATCTGAGCTAAAGATGAACCTACTCCCAATATACAGATACATAAGACAGTATAGGTAGTCCTTAACCTATGACCACCATTGAGCCCAAAATTTAGGTTGTTAAGTGAGAAATTTCTTAAGTGAGTTTTCACCCATTTTACGACTTTTCTCGTCACATCTGTTAAGTGAATCACTGTGGTTGTTAAATTAGTAACACGGTTGTTAAGTGAATCTGGTTTCCCCATTGACTTTGCTTGTCAGAAGGGGGTCACATGACTTGGGGACGCTGCAAGTGTCATAAATGTGAGTCATTTGTTAAGCATTTGAATGTAAATCACATGACCATGGGGATGTTGCATAAGTGTGAAAAATGGTCATGTCCCTTTTTTCAGTGCCATTGTAACACTGAATGGTCACTAAATGAACTGTTGTAAGTTGAGGACTACATGTAGTTGAGGGAAAGCCAGGTGTGAAGTTGTGTAAATTAATCTGCTCTGAGGGATCCTCTGAGCTTAGTTGTTTTCTTGCAGATATTTCTATGGAAATTCTGGTTAATAATAATAATAATAATAATAATAATAATAATAATAATAATAATAATAATAATAATAATAATAATAATAATAATAATAATAATAATAAAAAGTTGGAAGGGACCTTGGAGGTCATCTAGTCCAACCCCAAAGGTGCTTTTTCAAGAGGCAACTGGACTTTCATTGTTTTTCCTTGAAAATGTTTTGCTTATTATCCAAGAACAGAAGAAGCTTCTTGGATGAGAAGCAAAACATCTTCAAGGGAAAACAAAGGAAATCCAGTTGCATCTTTGGATTGCAGGTGTTTCATTACCCAAACTAGGTACCAGCATCAGTGCTAGACATGTTACCTAGTTTTGGTAGTGAAATGTCTGCAAGCAAGCAACTAAGTTCAGAGAGCATCAAGCACCCCTTCATTTCAACCAAGAGTTACAAATATTCTCCTTTATTTGTTAATCCGCTTTCCTTTCCTGTTATAGTTTTCCTTCTTGAACCTTTGCTTCAAGCCCTCAGCTGCCTTCAAAGAGGCTTTATTCCTTGCATTTAATTCCACAGCAGTACAAAGGAAGGAAAAACCCACCTTATTAAAACAGAGATCAATGGCTGAAAAGCCATACGCCTCAGAAGTAGCTTGGAAGCGCAAATGCATAGGTAATGCTACTTATGTTAAGTCACTAAGACACCCACATCAAAGCAGGAAACCTTTTGCAATCACTCCTACAGAGTGCTATATTATTTTCTTGGTTGTATATGTAGCCATGTTTTAGGGGACTCACAGAGCTTATTTAACATCAAGTGCTGATACTGGACGAGATCCAGCAGCTGTAGGAGAGGAACAGGCAGAGCTGGGGGTGGAGTCAAATGCACCATCAGTTTAGAGTCCTTGCATTGCCACAAAAGATCCAGGTCAAGCCTACCCTTGCATTCCATTGACCCTTATCAAGTGCCAATTTAGTACTGACCATTAGATGACTATTCCTGGGTATAGGTAGTCCTTGACCTCAACTTATGACCACAATTGAGCCCAAAAATTCCACTGCTAAGCAACACAGTTGATAAGTGAGATTTGCCCTGTTTTTACCATCTTTCTTGCACAGTTATTCAGTGAATCATTGTAATTGTTAAGTCAGTAATACGGTTGTTAAGTGAATCTGGCTTCCCCTTTGAGTTTGCTTGTCATATGATCTCAGGACACTGCAACCCTCGTGAACACCTGTTGCCAAGCATCTGAATTTTGATTGTGTGACCATGGAGATGCTGTAACAGTCGTAAATGTGAAAAATGGTCAATACTGTAAGCCACTTTTTTCAGTGCTGTTGTAACTCCAACAGGTCACTAAATGAATGTTTGTAAGCTGAGGGATGTCAACGCTGCAAATACTGTATATTCTTGCTTTGACAATGTGCAGAACTGTCTGGTATATATATAGTTAAACCAGCAACTAGGAAAGGGGGAGGAGCATAAGGATAGCCCGGGAGAAAGAAACAGGAAGTAAATCACATCTTCCAAGTTGATTGGAAGATGTGAACATGACCCTACAATAAGGGAGTGGAATGCTATGCGTAACGGAAGAGAAGCAGTTCTAAGCATTCCACCATTGTGTGCTGACGTACTGTAACATCAATAAATGCTTTTA
>NW_015396314.1:0-3323 GCF_001527695.2 Protobothrops mucrosquamatus
GGCGGTCCACAGATCCTGACAGCTCCCCACAGTCTCTTGAGTTGCTCTGATAGCTTTGTAATTGGAGCAGTATCTTGATGTTGTCACACATTTCCTTATAGACTTCAAGTAATGCACAGCAAATATAATACTAAGGGATGTGAAATTACAGCAAATTAAGATCAGTTTTGGATAGTTTTTTTGTTCTCCCCTCCTTTCCCGTACTGAGAAGCTGTGGGTTACATTTAAAAGGAGATGCGTTTGGTTACACATAATTATGTGGGGCTTTTTTTTTTTTTTTTGTCAAGGCCGGCTTTTGTGATTTTAAGATGAACAGAACTTTGCTGCCCTGCTGTTTACAGCTCAAGAAATGGTATAATCTGCTCTTGCTTGGAGTTCTTCCATCCTTTAACCTAGTAAAAGTTTGTTCCTTCGACTAAACTAGCAGATCACCAATTAAGTTTATTTTGTTGTTGTTACTATTAAAGCAGGGGTCCCCAAGCACCGGTCTGTGGACCAATACCGGGCCGCAGCATGCCAGCAACCGGGCCGCACAAACAAGCAAAGCCCCATCCGTGAGATGTAGGCAGCACACAAAACCACGGTCCCTCCAGTCCGTGGAAAAACCTCTCTCCACGGAACCGGTCCCTAGTGCCCCAAAGGTTGGGGACCTCTGTATTAAATGACATAAGATGGCCATTCTGAGACTTGTACAATAAAAATTGTTCTGTATTTATACTTTTTTTTAAGATCACCAACTGCATTCTTTTCTACTACTAATAAGTTACGAAAATCACTCGTACAAATTCATTGCCATTAATGTTTATATACCACTCTGTTATTAAAACAGTAGCTACAGTAAAGTGAGATTCCAGCTTTCCAGAATCATTTATTGAACTGCTTATTAACTTCCAAGGGAGTGGACTCAGAAGAAGAATACATGGGGGGGGGGGGACAAACTAAAATTGAACAACTTTGAAGAATGAACCATACAGAAAAATCAGCCCAATTTAATGCTACAGTGGAAAAAACAGCTCATATCGATCCTAATCCTCTGAACTCACTCTCCCTCCCCCGTGCCTTATTTTGTCCAGTTTAGGATGTTAGATTGTTCTGTATCCATGAGAACAGAATCCTCAGTGGTCTATTGTGACTTCAGAGAGATCATAATGACTTTTTGCTGGATTCACATCAAGATGAATAGATTGAGTTGGTACACTAGATGATCTGTCCAGATGACTCTCTACCCTTCTCTGACAATGACAGGGAGGCTTCCTTCAATTTTACACAACAGGAATGATTGTTGGGAGTTCAAATTGCGTGTCAGACATAACATCAGGTAAAGAGGTAGTCATGAAAGTCATAAACCTGCCTGACCATTTGGTGCAGTGTATTCGTAGGCAAAAATACTTACTGATCCTTGGGTAATAACAGGGAAAGCAGCAGAAGAAATAGATACAATCTTAATTAATATGAACTGTGAAGGTGGATCAATCAGGTTGATTATTAATAACAAATGGGTGTTGAAAGAGGGAAAACGTATTACTGTGATCATGATTTTTCCTTTTTAGAATGGAAAAAGAGTCATAAACATATCATTTCAGTAGTGGTGTGTATTGTTTCAGTTTCAAACACACACACTCAGTAGTTAGGTGAAATTAGCAGTTTACTCAAGGCTGGATAGATAAAGGTAGACAAGGAAAGGAATGTAAATCAAAACAGAGTCTCTGGACAAGAAAGCTTGCCAGAGTGGTTTTGCTTTCAACAGGTACGTTCAGAAGAGTAGTCAAAATCCAGTCCAAAGTTCAGAAAGCCAAGTCAAAGTTGTCAACCAAGGTCAGAGTTTTACAAACAAGATTCACAAGAATGACAGGAAATCACATGGTTGCTTCCAACAAAGTAACATGGGTCAGGGTTGCCTCTTAAATCAGATTGCAGCTAGCTGTTTTTAATCAAGTTATTGTCTTCCTTGAGCATCTTTGTTTTGCTCTCCACTCTGTTTTCCAATGATGTATCATTTCTAAAGCGCTTGAGAACTGTTTGTTGGCTGAAACCAGCTTCCCTGAGGGTCATGTATTAAGAACTATATGAGGTTGTTTAATACTTTTTTGGATGCTTGATATTCCATCCCACTATTTCTTTTCCTGATTAGCCTGGCTTTACCCTTTGTCCATTGGATCAAGCTGTAAGATCTGAGTTTCAGGAGATCTGGCAAGTTTAGTTATTTGTTTAACGATTTAACTGAAATTTAGCATAATTAGGTATGTAACATTATAGCATTCTTTTGAGGCATTGATTAATTTGGAACAGGTTGTTGTGAAGAATCGGGCACTAATGGCATTTATTCTAAAAAAGCTATTGGTGATACTTAGTCTTATGAAGTTTTATGTAATACTTGAGGCGTTTTTAATACACAGTTAAGCATACTTGTAGATAATATGAATCTAGCAATTAATACAGTTGCTTAGTGGATTATAAACTTGTTCTTTAGTCTTCAGAGGTTCTGTTGATCACTTGATTTTGAAGACTCAATAGCAGTAGGCTTTTGCTATAATGAGCAGTGTTACAGAAATTGTGGATTAGTCAGTATGCTTATTATAAAGCAAATAACAGTATGAAATTAATTGGCTAAATCTAAGCAGTGAAAAGATTGCTTACTAGATATACCAAATCATTGTTGTATTTATGTTTTACCGATACAGTTTTCTCAGATATAAGGTATCTGTGGGAGGGGAAGACAAAAATTTTAAAATACATAGAAAGACATTACTTCCTTCCATTAAAAAGAGTGGGTTATGTCCTTAATTCAGGTACCATATGTGAACCCAGTGTATTTTGAAAACAGGCTGTATATAATAAGTTAGATGGATGGAAGATCAGAGGAAAACGTTATCACACAGGGTTTCTTAGTAGAATGCCTGGGTATCCACAGTTCCACTAGATGGTGCCCTTTGACTTACAAAATAATTTTTCTAAAATTTAAAATGACTCAAATTTCCATTTCTTACAAGTTTTACGTGTTTTCACATTAGATTTGGTTAGATTTTGCCATTGTAGTTCAATACTTTTCATTTTTTTTAAAAAAAAACCATGAATTATTACTGGCATCTCTTGTGCCGTGAGAAATTCCAAAAGGATGTCTGCCATTTCAAAAGTTTACTGATCTCAACCTAAAGGAAAGAGCTACATCTACTTAGGCCTTGAAGTACTTGTACATCTCAGCTACTGGGCAGTGGAAAAAAACGGGTACATTGAAAGTGTAGCTTTGTTCAGAAGTGTTCTCCCTAAACAAATTCACCTATTTCCTATTTCATTGCTGCCTGTAGCCACACCTTATTTTGCAC
>NW_015396314.1:5526-8434 GCF_001527695.2 Protobothrops mucrosquamatus
GGCTGCATTAACAGAGGGATAGAATCAAGATCACGTGAAGTATTAATACCACTTTACAATGCCTTAGTAAGGCCACACTTGGAATACTGCATCCAGTTTTGGTCACCACAATGTAAAAAAGATGCTGAGACTCTAGAAAGAGTACAGAGAAGAGCAACAAAGATGATTAGGGGACTGGAGGCTAAAACATATAAGGAACAGTTGCTGGAACTGGGTATGTCTAGTTTAACGAAGAGAAGGACGAGGGGGGACATGATAGTGTTCCAATATCTCAGGGGCTGCCACAAAGAAGAGGGAGTCAAGCTATTCTCCAAGGCGCCTGAAGGCAGGACGAGAAGCAATTGGTGGAAACTGATCAAGGAGAGAAGCAACCTAGAACTAAGGAGAAACTTCCTGACAGTTAGAACAATTAACCAATGGAACAACCTGCCTCCAGAAGTGGTGAATGCTCCAACACTGGAAGTTTTTAAGAAGAGACTGGACAGCTGTTTGTCTGAAATGGTGTAGGGTTCCTGCCTGAGCAGGGGGTTGGACTCGATGACCTCCAAGGTCTCTTCCAACTTTATTATTATTATTATTATGGCAGAAGCACCCTAGATTTTTCAATCATCACAGAAAAAGTCAGATACTTTTGCCATTTAGTTGCCAATATCCAGAAATGCTTTAGATTATAAGTATAGGTAGTCCTCGACTTATGATCACATTTGAGCCCCAAATTTTTGTTGTTAAGTAAGACATTTGTTAAATGAGTTTTAACCCATTTTATGACATTTCTTGCCACAGTTGTTAAGTGAGTCACTGCAGTTGATAAGTTAGTAACCCGGTTATTAAATGAACCTGGCTTCCCCATTGACTTTGCTTGGTTGCAAAAGATGATCACATGACCCTGGGACACAGTAACAGTCATAAATATAAACCAGTTGCCAAGCATCTGAATTTTGATCACGTGATCCTGGGGATGTTGCAAAGGTCGTAACTGTGAAAAACGGTCATAAGTCACATTTTTCAGTGCCATTGTAACTTTGAATGATCATTAAACAGACTGTTGTAAGTTGAAGATTACCTGTATCCTCCTTGAATGAACATCAGGCTGGACAGGATTTCTGGGCACAAGAAGAAAGAATATGGAAGCAGATGGGCCAATTGCTGACATATAGGTGTGGACGTCCAACTTGCCTCTGGGTAGCCCATACTTCTTTAAAGAAAGAAGTTCTAAGGTTGCCTAGATACAGAAGTTACACAAGTTCTTCTGGGCCTTTTTTATGTCTTGAGTTTTTTGCAGTATTATAAAGGCACAGAAAGAACATGAAAAGAACATGAGAAATCAATGATTTGATAATGACATAAAAGAAAGAACAAAGAGTAATGAATTTAGAAGGAAAATCTTATAAACAAGTTGTTGCATAAGGCTCTTTTCCAGTTTGTATGTCTCGGTTGTTTTCTCAGTAACAATATCGTACACCATTCAATATATTTGTATAATTTAAGGTTATAAAATGGGTAACTGCATAGATTGTCATGTTGTTATTGGCAGTAAGACAATCTAATTATCTTTCCAGTCATTTTTCAATTTGGTTTGTTTTTTCTTACAATAATTTAATAAGCCGATCTTCAGAGCTGTGTCACAAATACAGATAATGCTTTGTTTTTGCCTTTTTTTGGTTATTATTCTTAGTCATTTCATATGTTTAATATTCCAGATAATAAACCCATAAGTGAAACTACAGCTTCAGTATAGCAACGGGATAGGGTAATATTTGCTGTTTATAGGATCTTCCTGAGATCCAGCATATTTTGAGGTTTTCACTTGCTCAGAAAACAGATCAGATTAATTTCTTCTCTAAAAAAATTGAAACAGAACTAGGGGAAATGGCAGGAAAAATGAGAACTGGAAACATGTAAAGTAAGCCATAAGCAGTATGCCTTAGCCAACATGCATCGGATGGATTTGGGCTACAATTCTTAGAATTTGGAATGTTGTAGTCCCAGCCCATATAGGAGAGAAAAAAATGGCTGAGCAAATATATAATATTATTTCCTAAATTATACAGAACAAAGTAGCTAAATTTATCTGGTGTCATATGCTAATAGTACATAATTTTCTAAAAGTTCTCTTTAAGATTGTAACATAATGTAAATTTCAGTTCTTTCAGCCAGTTATTTTCCCATTGTTCCAGCTGTACATTATAACCAACATTTTCAGCCCACTGAATCATACATTCTTTCAATTGTTCTTCTGTTTCAAATTTCAATAAAGGTGTACACATTTTTGCAATTACATGTTCATAATTTGTTCACAGTTTTATTTCAAGGTCAATCTTAACAATGTTCAATATCATAAACTTTTTTGTCTACCTTAAATCTTTCAGATAACTATAAATAAGAAACATACAATTCATATTCGTCATTCTTCTCAATCTTAAAACCCATTTTGTTTATCATTTCTATTTGATTCTCTATTTTCATGTTTTGTTATCATTTTCATATTCTGTTTGTTAGTCTTAAAACTTACTTAATATACCAAAGTCTTTTAGTTTTCCATTAGTGTTTCAATTCCCTTTAAAAGATCTTCCAAAACCAACATCAAATCATCTGCAAAAGCCATTAATTTATACATTCTTTTTTAATCTTTACTCCCACAATCCTCTCATCTTGTGCTACATCTTTATTCAATATTTCAAGGACAAAAATAAACAAGAGAGGAAACAGTTGGCATCCCTGTCTTGTTCCCTTTTGTATCTCACAAGGTTTTGTTAGATCTCCATTAACAACTGTTTGAGCTTTCTGTGCAGTATCTTTTTTATAAAGTTCTCTCTTCAAGTTCATATCTTCCAAAACTTTGAGCAAAAAGACCTGTTCAAATTCTCAAAAGCCTTCTCTGTGTCTAAGAAAATCAATGTGACTTATT
>NW_015396315.1:0-8433 GCF_001527695.2 Protobothrops mucrosquamatus
TAGAGTAGCTGATACAAAAATGGCAATCAATAATGTGAAAGCAAAATGAGCTTCAAAAGCCAGCAAGTTGAACTGTGTCTTCTTTATCTATACTGCAAAAGCTTTTCCCTAAGGATTCTACTGGAACCCATTTAGAAAATGTTTGGTAATCTTTCCCAGAATTAAGGGAAGAGCTTTGCTCTGCATGCAGAAGTCTTCGATTTCATTTCAGCTTTCCCTAAAGGGATAGCAAAATCTCCAATCTGTAGCTATTGAGGACTTCTACAAGGCAAAGCAATATGCTGGCATAGTATTAGGAACAGGGGTGTCAAACTGCTGGCCCGTGGGCCGGTTGCATCGTACGAAGCTGCACCTACCCCAGCTCCGGCAATGTGAAAAAAGTCACAATATGTCGTGACATGTCATGTGATGTGGCAAGTTTGACACCCATGTATTAGGAAGGTTCTTACTGCTAGAATATGACAACATTTTGGGGAAATCATATGACGTGATCAAGCTTATTGAAAGGACTGCCTTTCCAAGAAAATCCAATACATTTAGAGCACTGTTTTAATGTTATCAAACCACACTTAGCTAGATACTCATTTATATTCTCATTGAAAAAAAATGTGCCAAGAATGGTTTGGCAGGCCCTGTTGCTTGGCATGCAGATTTCCCCCCTTTATATTCTTTACAATTTTATCTTCAATAACATGGTCTATCAGGTTACAAAACACAGATGCAGGCTAACCAATTAGTAGTTTCTGTTCCCATCGCTCTTCTTTTGAAAGGACATTATAGTGATCTGTTACTTTTTTTTTTTTACAGAACTTAACCTCATGTCACTCTATGTGCCTCAATTTTGCAGAGTTTCTTCATTAAATTATCCAATTTCAAGCATGCTTATCTTCTGAGGTGAAATAATTCAGATAATTAATTTAGTTTTCTTCTGAGTTACAACTTTCCCTTTCAAGGTCTTTTTTTTAACCAGTCCCCTACCTCTTTGGTATAATTTTATTTTTTAAGTCAGATGTGAATTTTTTTCCATTTAGATATATAATGACTTCAGATCAGTTAAACATTTATATTTTGCATTATATTTGGGGGATATTCTATTTATTTTAGCATATCTCTTCTACAATCTTATAATTATTTTTTAAATTAGGTGTTGAGTGAGTTTTCTTGTTTTGATGTATTTAAATTGTTGTTGACCTTAATATTACCAATAGCACTTAGACTTATACACCATTCCATAGTGCTTTACAGAACTCTCTGAGCTGTTTACAAATGTGAGAATATTGCCCCCAACAATCTGGGTCCTCCTTTTACCAACCTTGGAAGGATGGACGGCTGAATCAACCTTGAACCGGTCAGGATCAAAATCCTGGCCATGGGCAGAGTTTGCCTGCAAATACTGCATTCTAACCACTGCACCACCATAGCTCCTAATAATACATTCCTGTAATAATTTACTGGTCTGGGGAATGAAGAAAGTATGGTCCAAAATTGCTGAATTATCAGTTAAGATTTTTGAAATTGATTTTTTCACACAATGATGGATAATCAAGCTAGTTCCATATAGTGACACAAATATCCCCACAGAACTAAACTGAAATGCATTAAACACTTTATTTAAGAGATAAATACAAACCTTCTAATCTGCATAATGAACATGTAAATTTATAAGAGGGAAGAGTTACAACTAATGTGATAAAATATGAATTGCTCATTTAAATTACCTATACAATTGCACTGATAGCTATAAGGTTCGGTAAAATTAACCTGAGATAAAACAAGACATAGAAATCAACAATATTTATATTGCAAAAATAGTTAAAAAAAGAAGAATCTCTCTGCCAATCAGGTAAAGGTGAAATCTCATTCAATCAAGTTCATTGCTGGTGAATTAAGTGGTTTTCTGATTCCCCACCCCCTATAATTCCCAGTCTATCCTATTGCCCAGGCAGCTTCCTATGCAAGTATTACATAGATCGGACTCTAGTTAACATTTTTTTTTGACAGAAAGAAAGCTATAAGCATGAAAGGGAAAGGGAAGAGAAAGAACAGGTTTACAAAAAATTGAACAACCGATGGGGGCAACAAAGAGTTGGGGCATTTTGCATCTTCTCTGCTGCCATCTAGAGATTATCCAGGTTTTTGTAGACCAGAACTATCTTTAAAAGAAATTGTGCTCTAAATCCTGATTCAAAGAAAATATTATAATTCTCAATAATCCTGGCTGTTGATCTTTGTTGTTGCCCTCTCTTCCAACAAATCCTCTCCCTATTTCTTTCCACACAATACTGGCTTGTTAGCTGAAATCTAACATAAGTTGGAGGTGAGGGCCTGTTGCTCAGTTCTTCAAATTACTAGATAGTGATAGTACCCTAATAATAGTTTGAGAGCAGAGCAGCATCCACGTCAATTATCTGGTCTAAAAGTGGCTAGGTGCTAAAGCAATGTTGTGTGCAACTGAATTAGTACAGTATAGAACAGGGGTAGGCAACCTTGGCTCTTTTATGACTCGTGGACTTCAACTCCCAGAATTCCTGAGCCAGCATAGCTGTCTCAGGAATTCTGGGAGTTGAAGTCCACGAGTCATAAAAGAGCCAAGGTTGCATGCCCCTGGTATAGAATTATGGTATAGAATTAGTATAGAAGTTGCAGATATGATTGCAACACTAACACTCTGGGAGGGGGAGGTCAAAACAGCAAGATGATGGCCTTATGATCAAAGCTCAGTTCTTTGTACATGCATTGATTGACATACATACAAATTGAATGGAAATGCAATCTTCCCTTTCTTCAACTCAAATGTCTCTGGGCAGAAGCTTCATTTAAGTATCTTTTCTGTGCAATAGACTTGCAATTTTTTTTTAAAAAAAAGATTTGATAAAGGATGCTCAACCCTGACACAAATTAAAAATAGATCAGACTGTCAGAACAAGGCATGCCAAAGTGCTTTAATAAATAATAGGGATCTTTTAAAAAATCCAATTGTGCTTTTTCTATAATTTACACCAGTTCATTTAACAATAGCATTGGATCAGTGACAAATAGGTACCTTTTTCAAAGTAATTTGAAAATAAGAATAAACTACTTTGTACCATTTTCAGTACAGGGGAGGAATAAAGGAAACAAATTGGCTTGATACGGGTTTTTCTTTACGCTAAGCTTATTTCCATTGAGTATCTCTCTCTCCTTTCCAGTATATTTCTTTTAATTCATGAGAGGAGTTTGGTACTTCTTTTGAATAGAAGATCTTTGGCTGGGGAGTGGAGGGGGCAGAGAGGTTTCATGATAGTTATTGAAGTAAGTTTGTGATACTCTACCTGGCCTGGTACATATAAAGTTGTGTCCCTAAACTCCAGATTGGATGTTGGTAACCTCATGTTACATTTCCAACCAAAATGTAAGGAAAGCTGAGGGCTGTTTTTCCAAACTCTTGCTGAATGATTATTAATGTATTTCCTTTCTCTTTCCTGTGGAAGGCTAAATAGAGGAGATGTATGCAGGTGTTTTTGCAAATGAAGTTTGCAGGACATGCAGTGTTGAGCAGCTGCAGTGTGTGTGTGTGTGTGTGTGTGTGTGTGTGTGTGTGCATGCACTCACATATGTTTGTTGTATGCCATCTTACCTTCCAAACTGAGGTGACTTTTGGCAGCAGAAAGAATAGAAATTGTTCGGTTATTGTACCTTTTGGTACAGTTTTCAGGAGCACAAGCTCCTATTTGTCGCTGTTTTATGAAAACTGTTTGGCACAGGAATTTTATATTCAGGCTTTCATTATTGATGTGAGTCACCATTTTTGATGGACTGGATCCAATTTGTTAAAACTATTAGCTTTGGCTATGAATTATAGAGGTGCATCTAAGATTAAGTACTTTGGGGGCTGATAAATACTAGCTATTAAAAATAAACTATCAAAGGTTAAATTGCTACCAACATGATGAGGTATCTATATACATAGCTACATGAAGAACAAGAGCACGTGGTATGGCTGGTGTTTTTCATATTATAGTCTGTTCTGTGAAGAAGCTGTTCTGAAGAAAGTTTATTGAAATATATGAACAGCTAATAAATCCAGGAAACATTAAGCTCAAACTATATATGACACACAGTGCATTATACATATTTCCTCTTCATTTTAAGCAACCAGAAACAGCTGTTAGAAACTAGAGTTTTGAGCAGAGCAGGGATGGAGGTAAGTAACTGAGATAAGTAATTCCTCAGTTATTTTCTATCTATAAAATGTTTCTCCAACTGTTTTTTCCCCCTAAAATAAAATTCAGCAGCTTTGACCTCAGTATTGCTCCTCCATCAGATCCCGCAGTTTTGTTTCTGGAACCTGCTATGACTCCTCTTCTACTGATGTCATAATCACTTCTCTACATACTGCATTTTAATAGAAACTAACAACTATTATCCAACTATTTGCCTTGTTGCTATATTTTGGTAGTGGCAGAGATGTAGACCTAAATTTGTGCTACCATACAATTATAGTCACTTCTTTTTATTCCTAAATAATTTCATCTGTTCTAGCTTTGTATCTGCTTTGGTATGAATATGCATCTAATTTGATCTTAATAAGGAGAAAATATGAAGTAATGTTTCCTCTATAAAATATGAAATATTGAGATCCATATGACACATAAGTGGCAGTTTTGTTCTGTGGAGAGATACAAAAACAGATATACAAATATAAGAGAGAGTGGGAGAGACAGGAAACTAATAACTTGTGCAAGCAATCAGAAAGAATATTGTGATTAATTTAATCTTGTTCACATATCACTTACTATCTTCTTACATGAGAGGAGGGCTATGGAGGCAGAACCATTTAGACTTTTCTCTCTATGCCAGATTCAGATCTTTAAAAAAGGTTCTGGATGAAGCTGAAGATAGGTATTAATGGCAGATGAGCAAGCCCTTAAAAATGGGTGGGGTGTGTGATTGCTTCAGGAAAGGACACTCAAAGATCATCTTGGTGGTAGCATTGTATCTGAAGAAGAAGAAGAAAGAAGAAAAAAGCTAAAGAGTACAGGAAAAAAAGAAGTATTCAAAATCCAAGGACAAGGGAGAATAATGCTAGTGATTGGCAACCTGGAAGAAAATAGGGGCAGAGTCAACAATGAGGACTGTTGGTTGTACAGCACACATGACAAACAATAGGCCATTGTGGAGGTCCCTAGGAATGTGGACAGTTGTTCAGAGGATGATTCAAGAAAGATAGTAAAGAGTTCAATATGGCATAGAACGAAGGAGAGCTTCAGTGGCCATCCAGTAGTAGGAGATGCTGAGGCCTAGGTGGTAGACACTGGGACTTCCATCAAAGTCCTAGAGCAGTGGAAAGGCCTGGAGAAATAAAATGTTCCTAGGAGGAGAATGCACAAGAAAAATGAAGGAAGGAAAAGATGGTTAGTCTCCTCCTGCTGAGCCCCAGCTGCCAGAGAGGACCAAAATATAGAGGTCAGAGGCCCCAAGCATTAGAAATGGTCGAACTATAGCACCAAGTGGCAGATAGGTCAAAGCTGAAGAGCTGGTACTGGATGACTAGTGCCAGAGATGAATCATTTAGAGCCACAAGTGCTAGCCCCAGAGAGCCAATATTAGACATTGGTAAAACAAGGAAACTGCATTGTGGTAACAGCCAGCACCAAAAAGAGCAGTGCCAGCTAGATCCAATATGATGAAGGGTGAGAGTCATGCCTGCAACTACAGAACTGTGGACCATCAAATCCAACAACAATGACCAGTGATTGAAACTTTGCAATCAAACTTCTGGATACATAGCATCAATGAAAATGAGCAGAGATTCAATTGTACCATCTCAATTACCATCTTAACTTTTTAATCCAATAAAATCCAGTGATCTGGGACATTAACACAAACAAATGGGAACTGTTTTAATCACTAATAAGAAACATAGAAATATAAAGTAGGAGAAAAGTAGAGTAGGTAATGATGGAATAATTGAGAAATAGAGATTTGAGCATGATTAAATAAGTTATAGAAATAAGACACAGTTATAAAAAACATAAAAATAAATCAAAGAATAAGGTATAATTCTGAAGAATAAGTGAAGCACAACTTTATTTTTGATCAATACATTTTTCCTATACTAAAGAGATACAATTCCTGTTTAGTCTGAGGTCTGTACCACCCTTACCAACTTCCAAACTTTAAATTGCACTGGGCCAACAACAGAGTAGAGTAGAGTAGAGTAGAGTAGAGTAGAGTAGAGTAGAGTAGAGTAGAGTAGAGTAGAGTAGAGTAGAGTAGAGTAGGGTAGAGTAGAATAGAATAGAATAGAATAGAATAGAATAGAATAGAATAGAATAGAATAGAATAGAATAGAATAGAGCTGGAAGGTACCTTGGAGGTCTTCTAGTCCAGTCCTCTGCTCAAGCAAGAAAACCTATATTATCTCAGACAAGTGGCTGTCCAGTCTCTTCTTAAAAAACCCCAGTGATGGAGCACCCACAATTTTTGAAGGCAAGCTGTTCCACTGGTTAATTGTCCTCACTGTTAGGAATTGTATCCTTAGTTCCAGGTTGCTTCTCTCTTTGATCAGTTTGCAACCATTGTTTCTTGTCCTGCCCTCTGGTGCTTTGGAGAATAGCTTGACTCCCTCTTCTTTGTGGCAGCCCCTGAGATATTGGAACACTGCTATCATGTCCCCCCTCATCCTTCTCTTCATTAAACTAGAGTCTAGACATACCCAATTCTAGCAACCATTCCTTATATACTTTAGCCTCCAGTCCCCTAATCATCTTTGTTGCTCTTCTCTGTACTGGAATACTGCTATCATGTCACCCCTATTTCTTCTTTTCTTTAGACTAGCCAAACCCAAGTCCTGCAGCTGTTCTTCATATGTTCTAGACTGCAGGCCTTGAATCATCTTAGTTGCTCCTCTCTGAACTTTTTCCAAGATCTCAACATCTTTTTTGTAGTATGGTGACCAAAATTGGTTGCAGTATTCCAGTATTCTGGAATACTGGTACTAATACTTTGCACGATCTTGATTCTATGCCCCTCTTTATGCAACCCAGGATTGTATTAGCTTTTTTGGCTGCTACTGTACATTGCTGGCTCACAGTCAAGTCCACTAGTACTCCAAGGTTCCTCTCACAGTTACTGTTTTTGAGCCAGGTCTCACCTAATCTGTACTTATATCTTTGATTTTTCTTGCCTAAATGTAAAACTTTGCTTTTCTTCACATTAAAACTTATTTTGTTGGATAGGGCCCATTATTCCAGTTTGTCAAGATCTTTTTGAATCCTGAGCTTGTCTTCTGGGGTGTTGTCTATTCCTGCCAGTTTAACGTCATCTGCAAATTTGACGAATCTCCCTTCTATTCCCTCATCTAAGTCATTGATGAAGATATTAAAGAGTACTGGGCCTAAGACGGAGCCTTGTGGTGCCCTACTGCTTACTTCTCTCCATCTGGATGTAATACCCTTGAGGACTACTCATTGAGTACGGTTTGTCAGCCAGCTACAAATCCATCTGGTGATGATGTTATCTCTTCCACCTTTTTCTAGCTTACCAAGCAGTAGATTGTGGTCTACTTTGTCGAATGCCTTATTGAAATCTAAGTATACTATGTCCACAGCATTTTGCTGGTCTATTAATTTGGTCACTTTATCAAAGAATGAAATAAGATTGGTTTGGCATGATCTGTTTTTAACAAACCTATGCTGGCTACCAGTTATAACTTTGTTTGCTTCTAGTTGTTCGCAGATCTGTTTTTTGATTAACTTTTCCAGGATTTTCCCAGGTATTGATGTTAGACTGATTGGTCTGTAGTTTCTTAGATCTGTTTTTTTCCTTTCTTGAAAATGGGAACCACATCAGCCCTTTTCAAATCCTCAGGTACTTCCCCAGTGCTCCAGGATTTTTGAAAGATATGGTGCAATGGTTCTGAGATAAAATCTGCCTGCTCCTTCAGAACTCTGGGACGTAATCTCTCGAGTCCCGGTGATTTATATTTGTGAAGGTCGGATAGGTGTTCTCTTACCTTTTAGTTGCTTATTTTAATTTTTGTTTCTAGTTTGTCTTTTGCAGTAGTATTTTTAGTATGTTGGGCTAATTTCTTTTTGTGCGAAGAGTGATGCAAAGAATGAGTTAAGCAGCTCTGCTTTCTCCCTACTGCCTGTTACTTCCTTGCCATCTTCTCTCTTCAGTGGACCTACAGTTTGTTTGACTTTTTTCTTGTTATTTATATGTTGAAAGAAACTTTTTTTTATTGTCCTTGCTTTCTGTTGCAAGTCTTTGTTCATTCTGAGCCTTTGCTTTCCTGACTTCATCTTTGCATGTTCTGGCTATCTGCTGATAATCAGCCTTAGTTAGGTGTCACTCTTTCCATTTTTTGTACTTGTCCTTTTTGTCTTTCAGTTTGTCTGAGAGATCTTTGTGCAACCATGCTGGTTTCTTCTTGACTTTCTTGTTTTTCTT
>NW_015396316.1:0-2959 GCF_001527695.2 Protobothrops mucrosquamatus
TCATGCCCGTTGCTGGTTGGCTAACTAGCAACAGGGTCTTGCCAGCCAATGGAATTGTGTGATTACAAGCCAGGGGAATCCCATAAAAGAGGGCTCCCCTGGCCCAGAGAGCCAGTCCGGATTTACTTCATGCCTTGCCAATAAACCAAGAGCTGACTGTCACTCGACTCGTGTCTTACTGCCTGCGCGATCTAACAATTTGGAAGGTGGGGGAATCTTTGAGAATCAATTAGCAAGCTTGATTCAGGGAGAAGAATCTGATTTAGTTGCTTTGTACTTCTCCATCATTACAACAGAAGTCTAATAATCTCTGTTAGATACTTGCTAGCCCTCTACAGCTGCCCCACAACTAAGTGGTTTCTTGATGATCTTGAAGAACATCAGCCATATTGTGTTGGGCCTGAAACATCACACAATTCCTTAAATAATAACTCTGATATAAATGTATCACTTTTAAGAGTAACAGATTGATTAGATGTATGTGTTTGATTTAATATGTCTGCATAAATTACAACCCATTTTATGAGGTAATTCATGTTAGGTTTTTAAGGTGACTCTGGATATTTGTTGTTCGTTCCTAGTACAATCCTTTGGATAAACATTTCTTTTTTTAAAAAAAAAAAGAAGTAAAATCATATTAAGCATGTCAGCCCAAGCACCTTTTTTGTTCATTTAATTAATTATAGTACAAGCAGAAGGGCCTGGCAATTTCAATTTTATCCCTTGCTCCTATGATGTTGGCTTTGATTTCCCAAACTGGATTGTGCAGGGCAACTCACCATTCTCTTCACAGCAAGAGCCATGATCCGCTCAAGTCCACTAGTACCTATATGGAAAATCCCTTTTAGACTCATTGTTGCTTTACATCCAGGGCAGGTATAACACATTCATGGCAGATCCCTTATCTGATCCGACCAGTATTTGGAAAAGTGCTATCGAATCTAGTAATTTGTGTGGCAGGATTTCTACCAAATTGCAGAACAGCAAGAAAAAAATGTGAATCTGCATCCATTACATTTAATTTAAATCCAGAGAATCTATGGCATTTTCCCAAAATTAAAAGTTAAATTTAAAATGGTTGGAGACCCGTGAACTTACATGAGTTTGCATGAGTTCTCAATATATATAATAATATCTTGACATTTATTTCCACTTAAAGTTTACTTATAGCTTTTGCTGGAAAAGCCACAGTGATAGGTGTCTATATCATGGGAGAGGATAGTTAATTAATTATTTGTTAAATTTTAACACATATATATTTTTCCTATACTTCCCAGTTGATTCCCAAGGTTTAAAATAAAAAAATTAGTATATTTTAATACATATACACTCTCTTACATTCATACACACACACACATACACACACATGCAGATGCACACACAGAGAGAGACCTTATATACAGAGAAATTAGCAGAAAATGCAGACAGATGATAGTTGTGGATGTTATTACTGGAAGGATGTAGGAAGAAACCCCAAAACCTCCCAGCCCATAGCAGACCATATGTGACCACCCTCTCCCATGACAAGCAAATCTACTACTGTATGCAGACCATCGTTAAAGAAAACCCAATTTGCTCTGGTATGAAAACTCAGCCTCTTAAATTAAACCCTACATTAAATTAATTCTGACCCCAGAGCCTCATTTGCAATACATCCAAGTATTTGAACCTCCAATCCAGGAGCTAGAAGTTCTGCGTTTGGAGACTATGGCGATCTGGGGTTTTTTTTCTTCATGCAGGAGCCCAGCCAGCCTTGCTATTGTCCCTGTGTCTTCTCTCTCCAGTAAGGGCCTTGCCTCTGTTTTATTTCTCAGTTTGAGCTAGCATGGGTAATAATGAAGCCTCTTGAAGTTTCGCGGCAGCTTTTCTTCCTCAGAGTTTGGTCAGTGCCAATTCCCCAAAGGCATCCATGGCAGCAGGTTAAATGTCTCCATGGAGATTTCAGTGGCTGCTTTCCTCTCTCCCTCCTCCTCCCACTGTGTCCTTCTCTAGATTGTTGGTTGTAAACAGCAGCAGCAGGATTTCCATCCAGACCAGCAGAATCCTACCCCAACCAGGTCCCCCTCTTTGCTTTGCAGCCCCACAACTGCCCTAGCAAAGCAACGAAGCCGTCTTGTTCCAATGGCCTGGTGACAGTTGACGGATTATGGCTGATTTTTTTCCCCTCTGCCCTGTCTGGCTTTTTCACTGCAGCTGCAGGAACCAGCTTGCCAAATGAGTGTGTTTCACAAAAGGGCTGGCATTATGGGCAGAGGCCTTGGGATCTGGCAGATTTGCATGCTGAGGGGCAAAATATACAGGGTATATATATCTCACCTCCTCTCTCAGTTGCCCAGTCTCTGCCAAGGATTAGACGACCTATAACAGGAACACAGCAAGACCTTGGTTGGGTGGGATGGGGGTGTTTCTGCAGGTGTTTTCCTTTTCTGGTTCTTTTTTGGGGGGGGAGAACTCATGGGAGAGGGGAGAAGACAGAAATATTTTTTTCACTTTAGTCTTTACTGCATTTTGTTCTCAAATACATTTTGTTAGTTTGCTTAACTCATCTGAGTGCAAGTTGTTGTCTTGTGTCATTTATTAATTTATCCCACACCTTTTTTTCCCTCTTCTTTTTTTCTCTTTGCAATTGCAACCAGGTTGTTCCAGAGCTCCTTTAAAAGGTCAGAGATTCAGTTTTTGACACTGTGTTAAAAGGAGGTAGGAACTAGGGGTAGTTCAGATTCAGATGAGGACTCAAACCAGTAAGTGTGGATCAGATACTGATGATCTCTGGATGTTAATGAACTACAATACCCCAAATCAAAACCCCAAAGGTGGGGATGCTGGGAGTTGTAGTTCAGCAAATCTGGGTGACTACATGTTCATCACAACTCAAGACGATGCTAAACTTGATTCATCAGTCTAAAAGAAGCATTGTTCACAATAGAAAAACATGAAAAACAGCATTTAGCATCAAAAT
>NW_015396316.1:4655-8433 GCF_001527695.2 Protobothrops mucrosquamatus
GATGTCAAAAAAGATATAACCAGTGAAAAAAAGGGGGGGAGAGAGATTGAGATTATTATTTTGTGCCATCAATTTATTCTTGAGTGCCGGACAAGTCCCTGTAGTTTTCTTGGCAACATTTTTGGAGATAATTTGTCCTTGCATTCTTCCTAGGGTTGAGATAAAATCACTGGTCCAAAGTCATCCAGTTGGCTTTGTTCCTAAGGACTAAAATTCACAGTCTCCTGGTGGCTATCCTGGTCTTTTAGCCATCAAAGTGGCTTTCAAAACAAAATTAAGCATGGGTTTAATTTCTAGCTGAAGAATAAAGTACTTCTCAAGCATCTGACCCTCAAAGTTTCCATCTTGCCCAAAAAGAGAATAATTCTAGCTTCCTGTATACATGTCTATGAACTTTGTCTGCAAAATCTTTTGATAATAGCATTCTAATTCAACCTCCTGCCAATACAAAAACCTATTATTAAAATATCCTTGGTAGATGCCATCCATCCGCTTCTTACGATAAAGAAAAATTCCCCATTTTCCAAGGTGATCTATTCCATATTACTCAGCATTAAACATGCCTCTTTTAATATTTG
This sequence comes from Protobothrops mucrosquamatus, assembly GCF_001527695.2. Taxonomy (NCBI): domain Eukaryota; kingdom Metazoa; phylum Chordata; class Lepidosauria; order Squamata; family Viperidae; genus Protobothrops; species Protobothrops mucrosquamatus. The sequence continues at coordinate 5,234 of NW_015396316.1, forward strand.
TTTTTACATATGAATCCCTTTGTCTTTTCCTCTGAAGCAATAAAAACTATTTTAAATATGTGGAAATATATATCATTCCATTTTTTAAACATCTCTTTTCTAAACTAAGCACATTTAACTTCTTCAACTTTTGTCACATAATTTGAACTTCAGGCTCCTGTCCATCTTCATTCTTTTAAACATACTCATAAAGTTAAATCTTTCTAAAATAATATTCGTCAGAATAGATCAGACCATTTCTGGTAAGACTGGACAGAACAAGATACTATTCCTTTTCACACTCTGGATCTTTACATTGCTGCAAGCAAGAATTGCATTTGTCTTTTTAATTGCTGTTGCATTATCCTGCTGACTCATGTTTGGCCTAGAGTCCACTAAAAAGAGCCTTTTGACATATACTGCTGTCAAGCCAACCCAGATGTTAGCTGTCCTGTATTTATGTAATAGATTCTTCTAAACTAAATTTCATCTTTTTCTGCTTTTCCGTTTCTCCAAACTCAATCTTACATCATAAATGGAAGTGTATAATGTTAGTTGTCAATGTAGAATACATGGTTTTGGTATTTGTGCTTTTTGTTGCATCATTTTTACAATAGCACTATTATTTGTTTGTTTACATTTACATTTATCTCTGCTGACATGCAGTTTGTTATTTTGTCCCTCTTCCTCATCCTGTCAAGATCACATTGAATCCTGTTTTCATTCTCTAAGGTATTGGCTAATTCAGCAAATTTAGTGTCATCTGCAGTAATGGTAGCAGTATTCCAATATCTCAGGGGCTGCCACAGAGAAGAGGGAGTCAAGCTATTCTCCAAAGCGCCTGAAGGCAGGACAAGAAGCAACGGGTGGAAACTAATCAAGGAGAGAAGCCACCTAGAACTAAGGAGAAACTTCCTGACAGTCAGAACAATTAACCAGTGGAACAACCTGCCTCCAGAAGCGGTGAATGCTCCAACACTGGAAGTTTTTAAGAAGAGACTGGACAGCCATTTGTCTGAAATGGTATAGGGTTTCCTGCCTGAGCAGGAGGTTGGACTAGATGACCTCCAAGGTCCCTTCCAACATCATCATCATCATCATCATCATCATCATCATCATCATCATCATCATCATTATTATTATTATTATTATTATTATTATTATTTACCAGTTTTACTCATACCCACGGAATAGGCAGCATTCCCTCTTGATGACCTGAATATTGCATTCGTATCAAAGAAACAGCAGATTTTTCCCCTGTCCAGGAGGTCAAGGGACTGACCTTCAGGACCAGAGGGTGGCAGCACTGACCCTCTGGGATGGCTTCCCATTAAAAATGAGATCAGTTCCTACCTTGGCCACCACCGAAAGAAACTGAAGACTGAGCTCTTTTGAAGGATATTTGGGTTGTGATGCCTAGGGGACTATCAGCGTTCTTTTTGACTTATTGATTATACTTTGTACTTTCTTGTATCATAGTTTTACTGTATTTGCAAACTGCCAAGAGTTGGACTGAATGTGGTGAAACAGAAATCAGATACATACATTTATGACCTTTCTTTGCCCATTGATTTTGTTTGTCAGCAGGTCACAGAAGGTGGTCACATGACCCTGGGACACTGCAGCCATCATAAATATGAACCAGTTGCCAACCACCCGAATTTTGATCACGTGGCCATGGGGATGCTGCAACAGTAATGAATGTGAAAAAAGGTCATAAATCACTTTTTTCAGTGCTGCTGTAACTTTGAACAGTCACTAAACAAATTGTTGTAAGTCTAGAACTACCTGTGCTGTACTGGTCAGTTTTGGCACATTTTTGGTTGATATGCAACAAGTCCAACCATTTTTACCACAAGAAAGTCCACACTATTCAGTGCAAGCTAGGATCTCTAATCTACAAACCACCTTGCTAGCCTACTTGCTGTTGCCTGCCTTAGACAACAAGGGGCTAGATTAAGTTTCTTGACACATTCAGGACAATAAACTGTGTGATCTGCATGTAAATGTACACAATTGATGGAAAATGTAAACAGCAATTAGAGCCAGGCTCTGTACACCTATTTCTTTTAGGTATTTCTGTAATTGTGTATTTGAATTGTGTACCTCAGATTCTGGTTTGCTGTCCCTTTGTTCTTTTTTGCTTTCAGAAGTATTAATGTAGTTGTGATGCACTGCCCTGCCTCCTGACAGGTCCCAATCTGTCTCCCTCTTGTTTGTCCATGTGGTATAAAATATCAAAGGCCATGTGATAACAAGAGTTTCGCACTGATGTCTTTGTTGTTTAGTTTGTGTTCTTTTAATCTCAGGTTGAAAAGTACAGAAAAGATTATATCTCGCATATATACTATGGTTAAATGCCTCAAGTTTACACACAGATTGGAAAAAAAAAGAATTTCCATTACTCTTCCCTGATGTGTTTCCAAGCAAAACCATAGGCTGGAGAAAGAATCCAGATTAGCATAATAACAATGTCTTTCTCCCTGAAAAAACAAAGAACTACAAACTAAGCTCTCCCAGAAGACCCACTGATTCAGATTTTGCTTCAGAAGAGGAAATATGCAGTATGATCACTGGAAAAGCTGTTAAGAAGGAGCAGGTGGCACGTGCAAAAGTCTCTTAGATCCGAGGCTTATTGCCAAGAAAAACTTATTTCTCCTTACATAGCTTCATCCACGCTCTTGATGGGGCAGAAGAAATCTAGTTGCTCCATCCCAGCTAGATATGGAGCTAAATGGGGTTGTTCATTTTACAAGGAGCCAATCTTATGCTTTGGATTTTTAACTCAAGAGAGGGATTACCTGCTAGGGACAAATACTTACAGAGAATAATTTTGGTGAGAGAAGAGTGCTGACAGGAGAAACATGGAAGATTAGAAGGAAATTTAAGAATTGGGTGAGTTATCATATACACCTAAAAATAAACATGATGGAAATGCAATTTTGTGATAGGCTATGTTGCTGAACAGGAATGCAACTTTACAATCCCAGTAGCTTTTTAAACAAATTTCACATACAGCCTCACCATATTGCATTATAAAATGCCTATATTCTGACTTTGGAATATAGACAATAAATAGATCACAGAAGCAGGCTCATTCTAAGTGTCTCCCTTGCTATTTCAGTTCCCAGATTGTCATGTTAAATTAAGGAGCTTCTCTGAGTTGGTGAGCCAGGAGAGATCACTCAGTAGCAATTCTGCCCAAGACCTGATCATTTGTA
>NW_015396317.1:0-2500 GCF_001527695.2 Protobothrops mucrosquamatus
TGAAAAAAGTAAGGTTCTACATTTAGGCAAGAAAAACCAAATGTACAGGTATAGTATAGGGCAGGGGTAATCAACCTTTGCTCTTTTATGACTCGTGGACTTCAACTCCCAGAATTCCTGAGCCAGCCATGCTGAGGGTAAAGGGAGAGGTTTCCAAGCTGAGCCATGCTGGCTCAGGAATTCTGGGAGTTGAAGTCCACGAGTCATAAAAGAGCCAAGGTTGACAACCCCTGGTATAGGGGGTACCTTGCTCAATAGTAGTAATAGTAGGGATCTCGGAGTCTTAGTGGACAATCACTTAAATATGAGCCAGCAGTGTGCTGCAGCTGCCAAAAAAGCCAACACAGTGCTAGGCTGCATTAACAGAGGAATAGAATCAAGATCACGTGAAGTATTAATACCACTTTACAAGGCCTTGGTAAGGCCACACTTGGAATACTGCATCCAGTTTTGGTCACCACGATGTAAAAAAGATGCTGAGACTCTAGAAAGAGTACAGAGAAGAGCAACAAAGATGATTAGGGGACTGGAGGCTAAAGCATATAAGGAACGGCTGCTGGAATTGGGTATGTCTAGTTTAACAAATAGAAGGATGAGGGGTGACATGATAGCAGTGTTCCAATATCTCAGGAGCTGTCACAAAGAAGAGGGAGTCAAGCTATTTTCCAAGGCGTTTGAAGGCAGGACAAGAAGCAACGGGTGGAAACTAACCAAAGAGAGAAGCAACCTAGAACTAAGGAGAAATTTCCTGACAGTTAGAACTTGAAAACCTCCTAAGGTCCCTTCCAACTCTGTTATTCTGAGTAGGGGGTTAGTCTAGAAGACCTCTGAGGTCATTTTCAATGCTATGATTCTATGTTCTTTTTCATATAAAGGAGGACAAAAACTATGCAGAGGAAGAAACAGAAAAATTTCCTACTCTATTCTTGGCCCAGATAGCAATTCTTCTCCTAAAACAAATGTCCTCATTATGGAAGTAAACTTGGTAAGTTAGAAAAAGATGGGATAGATAACACCACCACTGATGGATCTGTAGCTGGCTGGCAAACCATACTCAACGAGCAGTCCTCAATGGCAGTATATCTACATGGAGAGAAGTAAGCATTGGGGTACCACAAGGTTCTGTCTTAGGCCCGGTACTCTTCAATATCTTCATCAATGACTTAGATGAGGGAATTGAAGGGGAACTCATCAAATTTGCAGATGACACCAAACTGGCAGGAGCAGCCAACACCCCAGAAGACAAACTCAGGATCCAAAAAGATCTTTGACAGACTTGAACAATGGGCCCCAACAAAATGAGTTTCAATGTGGAGAAAAGCAAAGTTTTACATTTAGGCAGGAAAAATCAAAGGTGCAAGTACAGATTGGGCAAGACCTGGCTTAAAGACAGTAGCTGTGAGAGGGACCTTTGAGTCCTAGTGGACGATCACTTAACTATGAGCCAGCAGTGTGCAGCAGCAGCCAAAAAAGCTAATACAATCCTTGGTTGTATAAACAGAGGCATAGAATCAAGACCACATGAAGTATTAGTACCGCTTTATAAAACCCTAGTAATACTGCACTAGTAACACTTGGAATACTGCAACCAATTTTGGTCACCATACCACAAAAAAGATGTTGAGAGTTTGGGAAAAATTCAGAGAAGAGCAACTAAGATGATCAAAGGTCTGGAGACTAAAACATACAAAGAACGGCTGCGGGACTTGGGTTTGGCTAGTCTAAAGAAAAGAAAAAATAGGGGAGACATGATAGCAGTATTCCAGTATTTGAGGGGCTGCCACAAAGAAGAGGGCTTCAAACTATTCTCCAAAGCACCAGAGGGGAAGACAAGAAACAATGGTTGTAAACTGACCAAAGAGAGAAGCAACCTGGAATTAAGGAGAAACTTCCTGACTGTGAGGACAATTAACCAGTGGAACAGAAGTTGCCTTCAGAAATTGTGGGTGCTCCATCCCTGGAAGTTTTTAAGAAGAGGCTAGACAGTCACTTGTCTGAGATGGTATAGGTCCTCCTGCTTGAGCAGGGGGATGGACTAGAAGACCTCCAAGGTCCCTTCCAGCTCTTTTCTATTCTAACATTCCAAGTAGAAAAGCTCCAAGAGGGGGTGGGGAGCCATGGAAAATTTGTACCACGGCCTCTGCCATCACATGTCAGATTACATGAAATTGGCTGTTGCAGCACCAGGCACTGAAAACACAGGGCATAACGAGATTTGACATAGTTTGGAGGAAAGAGATGGAGAGAAAAAATAACTTTGCCTGACATCTATTAGGTGGAGACAATGGTAGCACTGAGAGATGAAGCCGCTTCCTTCTTCTTAGAGAATTAGACTCCCCAGATGGTCTCTTAGGAGCCCGGAGACAGTAATGGTAAACGAATGGGGTGCCCCAGGGAAATATAGCCAATATTCCATTCATTTCCAAGGATGGCCTCTGCATGGCAAATGTTGGCTGATAGCCATGTAGAGCAGCCATGTTTTCCGTCCCTGCAAATTTTC
>NW_015396317.1:5000-8432 GCF_001527695.2 Protobothrops mucrosquamatus
ATAATAATAATAATAATAATAATAATAAAGTTGGAAGGGACCTTGGAGGTCATCTAGTCCAACCCCCTGCTCAGGCAGGAAACCCAGAACAGAACAGAACTGAATAGAATAGAATAGAGAAAATATGGAATGGAATGGAACGGAATAGAACTGGAAGGGACCTTGGAGGTCATCTAGTCCAACCCCCTGCTCAGGCAGGAGACTCTATACCATTTCAGACAAATGGCTGTCCAGTCTCTTCTTAGAAACCTCCAGTGTTGGAGCACCCACAACTTCTGGAGGCAAGTTGTTCCACTGATTAATTGTTCTAAGTTCTTCTTAGTTCTAGATTGCTTCTCTCCTGGATTAGTTTCCAACCGTTGTTTCTTGTCCTGCCTTCATGATTAGGGGCCTGGAGGTGAAAGCATACAAAGAACCATTGCAGGAACTAAGTATGTCAAGTCCAACAAAGAGAAGAACTAGGGATGTTATCAGTGGTGGGATTCAGCTGGTTCACACCAATTCAGTAGAACCAGTAGCTATTTTTTGTTGACTTCGGCAAACTGGGTGATGCCTAGCACTTTTTCTCAAGCCCCAGAACAGACTGCCAGAAGTGTGTGGATGCCACTTCCAGAAGTCTGTTCTGGGCCTGGGAGGTCTCCCCGGCTCAGAACAGACTTCCGGATGTTGCATCTATGCATTTCTGGTGGGCCGTTCTGAGCATCAGAGGCCTGGGGGAGGTGTCCCAGGCTCTGAATGGACTTCCAGAAGTGGCATCCAGAAGTGGATCATTCTGGGCCTGGGACACCTTCCTGGCTTTGAATGGACTTCCGGAAGTGGCATCCATGCACTTCCGGTGGGCCGTTCTGGGCCTGGAACACCTTCCTGGCTCCGAACGGACTTCCGGAAGTGGCATCCATGCACTTCCGGTGGGCCATTCTGGGCCTGGGAGGCTCCCCGACTCAGAATGGACTTCCAGAAGTGGCATCCATGCAGAGAACCGGTTATTCGGGTATTGGAATCCCACCACTGGATGATATGATAGCAATCATCCAGTACTTGAAGGGCTGTCACAGAGAATAAGAGGTTGACCTGTTCTCCAAAGCACCTGCGGGCAGGAAAAGAAGTAAGAGATGGAAACTTATCAAGATACGATCCAACCTAGAACTAAGGAGAAATGTTCTGAAAGTGAGAACAATTAATCAGTGGAACTACCTGCTGTGGGTGCTCCATCACTGGAGGTATTCAAGAAGAGACTGCACAATCATTTGATTGAGATGTATAAGTCTCCTGCCTTGAGAAGGGTTTGGACTAGAAGACCTCCAAGATCCCTTCCAGTCCTATGATTCTATCTCCCATGTCCTATAGGACAATCCCAACCATATCTGTGATGATTTATGGAGTCTTCTCCAAGGAAAAGATCTCATTTCATGCCTTGCACTGTTCATTTGCACTGTTCACAGACTTGAACATTGGGCACTATCTAACAAAAATGAAATCCAGTGGTGAAAAAAGTAAAGTTCTACATTTAGGCAAGAAAAAACAAATGCACAGGTATAGTATAGGTGGGACCTTGCTCAATAGTAGTAACTGTGAGAGGGAACTTGGAGTCCAAGTGGACAATCCCTTAAATATGAGCCAGCCGTGTGCTGCAGCTGCCAAAAAGGCCAACACAGTGCTAGGCTGCATTAACAGAGGGATAGAATCAAGATCACGTGAAGTGTTAATGCCACTTTACAATGCCTTGGTAAGGCCACACTTGGAATACTGCATCCAGTTTTAGTCACCACGATGTAAAAAAGATGTTGAGTCTCTAGAAAGAGTACAGAGAAGAGCAACAAAGATGATTAGGGGACTGGAGGTTAAAGCATACAAGGAACGGTTGCTGGAATTGGGTATGTCTAGTTTAACGAAGAGAAGGACGAGGAGGGACATGATAGCAGTGTTCCAGTATCTCAGGGGCTGCCCCAAAGAAGAGGGAGTCAAGCTATTCTCCAAAGCATCTGAACGGAGGACAAGAAGCAAGGTTAGTTGATATCCCACAATATTCTCCTTTTTTTTCCCCTGCAAGCAAGTTAGCATGTGCATGAAACCAATGAAAGATATACCCTGATACTACAATATTTTGAAAATGTATGTATGTATGTATGTATGTATTTATGTGTGTATGTATGTATGTATGTATGTATGTATTTATTTATTTATTTATTTATTTATTTATTTATTTATTTATTTATTAATTACAAATAAGGCAGCGAACATACTCCACATACCTTTCTTCTCTTATTTTCCTCACAACAACAACCCAGTGAGGTAGGCTGGGCTGAGAGAAAGTGATTGGCCCAAAGTCACCCAGGGAGCTTTTGTGGCTAAGGCAGGATTAGAACTCACCTTCTCTTGGTGATTGGCCCAAAGTCATCTAAGCAACTTAACATGTCTAAGGCGGAACTTGAACTCGTGGTCTCCTGTAGCTCAGGAATTCTGGGAGTTGAAGTCCACGAGTAATAAAAGAGCCAAGGTTGCTTACCACTGTGCTAGTCTAAAGAGAATTCCTGAGCCAGCCATGCTGAGGGGACAGGGAGAGGTTTCCAAGCTGAGCCATGCTGGCTCAGGAATTCTGGGAGTTGAAGTCCACCAGTCATAAAGCAGCCTAGCCCTAGTCCAGATGTAGGCAACCTTGGTTCTTTTATGACTCGTGGACTTCAACTCCCAGAATTCCTGAGCCAGCCATGCTGAGGAGAAAGGGAGAGGTTTCCATGCTGAGCCATGCTGGCTCAGGAATTCTGGGAGTTGAAGTCCACGAGTCATAAAAGAGCCAAGGTTGCCTACCCCTGGGCTAGACCAAACTGTTTCTCTCTATTTCTACTGTCTTCTTTCCCTTCCTTCTGCCAGCTGACAGTGTTACTGATAATCCACTGTCAAAGCTGATTCTAAGGTAGTAAATGTCTTATTTATTTCATACCACTAGATGTTAATTTGCAGGCTAATCTCTATTTTGCCTTTTTTTTTTTGTGAATGTTCTCTAAAACTCCAAGCTTGGCACGTCAAAAGTACTTTTGAAACCCACGCCAAACAGCCCAGGCTCATATCTAAAACTAAATTCCAAGGTATGCAGGCGAGGTCTTTAATCGCCTCGTAAAAATCTCAAGATGAAAGACGGCAAGGTTAGGGGGAAAAAAATGCCGTTTTATGCCTCTCTGTGCATGCATCCGGGTGCGCCCAATGCCGACGCCTGTGCAATCTTCAATTAAATTATTATATTAGTTGGCTACAAGGAGAGTCCATTAAAGATTTAGTTACCTTCTGTGTGAACATTAAGAAGCTATTACTCAAATTCTATTTAAACAGTTAAAAGGAATTAAAATGTGGCAAAAAGATCATTACATATCACGACCTAATTTTCCAACACAAGCTCAGCGACTGATAGATTGCTTAAACCTCTCCCAGATTTTA
>NW_015396317.1:14097-18547 GCF_001527695.2 Protobothrops mucrosquamatus
GAGAGAGAGAGAGAGAGGCAGGAAGAGAGAGAGACACACACACAGAGAGAAAGAGAAACAGAGAGAGACAGACACACACACAGAGAGAGAAAGAGAGAGAGAGAGAGAGAGAGAGAGAGACAGAAACACAGAGAAAGACAGAGACAGAGACTGAAAGAGAGAGAGAAAACAGATAGATAGAAAGACAGACAGACAGACACACACACACACACACAGAGAGAGAGAGAGAGAGAGAGAGAGAGAGAGAGAGAGAGAGAGAGAGAGAGAGAGAGAGAGAGAGAGAGAGATCTAATGGAACTAATAATGTATTTTCCTTCCCCAGTTTCAATGTAATGAAAGAAAAGTTGCTTTCAAAATGTCTTTGGAAGGCCATGGGTGAACATGAACTTTCAACTTTGGAAAATAGCAACTTGCAAATCTAATCAATGCCCTTATATCTCCGCTCTATGAAGGTGGATGCCAGAATCTCAATCAGCTTGCTCTTTAGATTCCCCTCGTCTGAGAACAATTAATTAATGGATATTGGAACAAATCAATGACTTCATTAATCATAGTTTTAAACGTGTCCCTTTTCAGAGAAATGCAGATGTTTTTTCATTGTAATAATCGCCCATGAAATAGCTTTTTCCCCCTTCTATTTTTCTGCTGATCGATGAGAGGGATCGAATCAATAAATATCTTAATTCAGACCACAAAATATTGACGTGGGTTCAAATGATACGTGTTTTGTCTGTGTGCCCGTGTGTGTGTTTTAAAATTTGTAGTCTGAAGAAGCCTCTCAAAATGTCACACATGTTGCGGCTTTCTTTAAATGGTTTAATCCCTCAATGAAAATAAATAGAGTCAGTTTAAATGACCGTGTTCTTAAAGTACGTATTGTAAACATGCAAATCTATGGTAATCCACCTCAAGGAGATTTATAAAGCCTCACTTTTTTTAATGTCAGTGTCAATTACACCTGTGGGAAGTCAGACCCCCCCAGAGAAGGAAATATTAAAAAGGCAGAATATTATATTTCCTCAAAGGATCTTAAAAAGGCAGAAAAGCATGCCCAATTTTTTCTTAATAGCCCCAAGTCTCCCTCCCCCAAGCAGAAACCAGCTCTGTAGAAATGCAGATATCATAATCCATTCAGGAAAGTTGGAGCCAGGAAACTGGAGCTAATGGGATTAAAAAGACAAAGATCCCTAGAATCAACAACCCCTCACCCCAAAAAATTCAACACAGGACATAGCTATCAAGCACAGCCCCAGGACATAATAGGATTAACCCACCACCATCAGAATACCAGAAAGGCACACTCAGACTCAGGTCAAAGTACATGACACAGGAAACACAAAGCCTCAAACAGGAACAACTACAAACATAAAAGCCCAGGAAGGTCTAAAAACCCACCACTCCCAGCAACATGTGGTCAGTTTTCCCACAGCCACACTTCTGTCTGGCTCTGCTCTTCAATAAACAAGAACCTTCTTTCTAAAGCAGTCTCCATTTTGTTTATTCCCAGCATGGACTGGACTCTGATGAAGCTTTTTCATTCAACATACCCAAATGTTTTGGGATGCAAAAGACTTTCATTGGTTCCATGTTTTTACCAAAATTCTTTGGTAATGGAGTCTTTTTGTGTATTTCAGTTTTTTTTCCTCTTTTTTTTCCAGTGAGACCCATAGGTGGTTTTTTTCAAGAGGCAACTGGATTTTCTTGTTTTTATTTGAAGACGTTTCACTTCTCATCCCCAAGATGGTGGGGAATTGGAAGGATTTATACTTCCAGGTCGCTTCCAGCTCTATTCTATTCTATAATAGGACCTGGTTATCTCCGAGACCGCCTTCTGCCTCCGATTACCTCTCATCGGCCGATACGCTCCCACAGAGAGGGTCTCCTCAGGGTGCCGTCAGCCAGACAGTGCCGGCTGGTGACCCCCAGGGGGAGGGCCTTCTCTGTGGGAGCTCCCACCCTCTGGAACGAGCTAACCCCAGAGATCCGGATGATTCCGGATCTCCCCTCCTTCCGCCACACCCTCAAGACATGGCTATTTAAGTTAGCAGGACTGGCCTAGGGGTTATTTTAATTTGGTTTTGAAATAATTTTTAAAAAAGGGAGAAAAAGAAAGGAAAAAAGGGAAGAATTTTTTTCGAATTTTCAGCCTTAGAATAATATTTCATTTTAATTAATATTTTAAATTTTGTATTTTTGTATTCAAGTATCTGTTTTTAAATGGCTGTAAGCCGCCCTGAGTCCGTAGGGAGAAGGGCGGGGTAGAAATACAATAAATAAATAAATAAATAAATAAATAAATAAATAAATAAATAAATAAATAAATAAATAAATAAATAAATAAATAAATAAATAAATAAATAAATAAATAAATAAATAAATAAATAAATAAATAAATAAATAAATAAATAAATAAATAAATATAATTCTATATGTATAAGAGGCCATTGAATTTAGAAGTGAATGGTCCATTCCACTTTTGATTGGGAAAAAAAAGCATTCTGGGATGTATTTCATGGCATTTCTCACTGAGGCTTTGTAAGAGCCAACTAGTTCCTTCAAAAAAAGAAGAAAAATTTTAGCAAGGCAAAACCACAAAGAGATTCCTCTTGAGGCTGGGTTGGCACCAATCCCGACAGCTTTTTGAAAGCTGGTAAAAACAAAATTGTTTTAGAAAGCTTTGGAGGGTTGACGGAGTTGCTTTTTTTTTGGCATGGTGATTTAGACTGCTTTTGTGTTGCTGCCATGACGACTTCATGCTATTTTCCTTGTACCAGGTTGCTATGTTTGCTATGCTTGACCAACACAAGCCTATTGGATGGTAATGCATAAAATAGATGGATAGATCCGAAGAAAATAAACAGTGTCCCATTGGATCACCTTCCTGGGGAGTCACACTGCCATATCAAAGCTAACAGTTTCCCAGGTCTGTTAGGAAGGGGCCCGACCCTATTTGAAGCCAGCCAAGCTGGTAGGCAGCATCACATCTTGTGGTAATGGACCACAAAGTTGAATTAACATTCAGTAGAATGTTAGACCATGGATGATAGATAGATAGATAGGTAGGTAGGTAAGTAGGTGGTTGGGTGGGTGGGTAAGTAGGTAGGTAGGTAGGTAGATAGGTAGATAGATAGATAGATAGATAGATAGATAGATAGATAGATAGATAGATAGATAGATAGATAGATAGATAGATAGATAGATATGAATTTGTGTGTATCTCTGTGTGAGAGAGAGGGGGAGGGGAGAGGAAGGAAGGAAGGAAGGTGGAGGAGGAGGGAGGAGTAAGGGAAGGAAAGAGGTAGGAAAGGAGAGAAGAAAGGAAAGGAGGGAGGAAGGAAGAACGGAGGAAGGGAGGGAGGAGTGAGTGAGTGAGGGAAGGAGGAATGGAGGGAATGAAGAAGAAGGAAGGGAGTGAGGAGCGAGGGAGGGAGAGAAGGAAAGAGGTAGGAAGGTAGGGAAAAAAGGAAAGGAGGGAAGAAGGGAGGGGAGACCAAGGGAGGGGATAGGAAGGGAGGGAAGAAGAGAGGAAAGGAGGGAGGGAGGGAGGAGAGAGGGAGGGAGGGAAGAAGAGTGGAAGAGAGGGGGAGGGAGGAAGGCAGAAAGGAAGGCAGGAAGCAAGAAAGGAAGAATGAAGGAGAAATCATATTTTTTTCATACATTTTGTATGCACTCAATGTCTATATGAGACTCTTTGAAGTGTCTCCCTCTCCTCTCCCTCCACCTCCCCTCCTCTCTCCTACCTCTCCCCTCTCTCCCTCCTGTCCCTCTCTCCCTCCTGTCCCGCTCTCCCTCTCTCCTTCTCCCCTCCTCTCCCCTTATTTCCTTCTTCCTCTCCCTCTCCAACGTCTCCCTCTCTCCCTCTCTCTCCCTCTCCTCTCCTTCTCTCCCTCACTTCTCCCCTTCTTCTCCCTCTTCCTTCCCTTCTCCCTCTCCCTTTCCCTCCCCTTTCCTCCTCATCATTTTGATTGCTCTTCTCGGCACTCTTTCTAGGATTTCAGCATCTTTTTTTGCAATTGTGGTGACCCAAAGTATTCCCCGTGTAGAAGGTGTGGGTATGCATGGAAATCCTTCCAGCTGACAACAGGAATGAATATATGAATAGCTGAGGACAAAGGAAAATATATTTTTTTTAAAAAAAAAACTATTTGATCTATTTGAAAACCAATGAATGAATAAGAATGTGGTCTGGCAGACACCAAGAAAAAAAAAGAGAGAGGAAATATTTAAATGTTGAAATAAGAGAAATTTTGTTTACTAAATTTAAGACATTTGGAAATTAATAGAAAATAAGAACGTTATACTGTATTATTCATTAGTTGATGCAAGATGGTGAGAAATAGAATATATTCAAATAGATAAGACGTGTATTCTGAACATTAGATTTTGTGATGAATTGGGATAAAGGGAACCGTGGTTATTTAAAACCTGGACATTATAAATATTAAATGTT
>NW_015396318.1:0-8429 GCF_001527695.2 Protobothrops mucrosquamatus
CAACATCCACATCTGCCTATCCCAGGTCCTTGGTAAGGACTCGATAGGTAGACAAAAATGCCAAATCCAGTCTGAACATCTGGCTGGCTGTGTGATGATCAATAATAATAATATTAAAATTAATATTATTATTTTCAGTAGAAAATGATCTACAATGGATAATGTATGTTCGGAAAATTACATGTAGACCATTTCCTGTTGCCAATGTCCACATTGCTGACTGTATTACAAATCATGTTTTTTTAAATAACTAAATGGTTATTCTTCCTGTTCCTAAAAGCTGCAAAAAATTCCAACCATTTTTTTTTAATTTGAAAAGTAGAGTAGTATTGCATAAAGATAGATGGATAGGCCATTGCAGATAAGTCTAAGAACTATGGAAAGAAGCGATGCCATAAAATCAATTCATGTAATTCTTAGCTATTCCATCATCATCATCATCATCATCATCATCATCATCATCATCATTATCATCATCATCATCAAGAAGTTGGAAGGGACCTTGGAGGTCATCTAGTCCAACCCCCTGCTCAGGCAGGAAACCCTATACCCTTTCAGACAAATGGCTGTCCAGTCTCTTCTTAAAAACTTCCAGTGTTGGAGCATCAACCAAGTCAGGCATTTCTAAAGGACACGTATTAAGACTATTTTCACGGTGAACATAAATGATACACTTCGGCTAAAATTAATATATCCTATGAACAAAAAGGCAGACTTTCAAACGGACAACTTTAATGCAATCTAGCTTTCAAGGGGGTTCACTTGTTGCCGATCTTGTTTTGTATCAAAAAACAACAAAGTGATCGTTTTCCCTCAACAACAAATGGAAACATGTAAAGCCAGCATTTTCTGAAGCACTTAAGAGTTCACCTCTCAGCAACTTAGGCGTAGGAAATCAACCATGTATGTTTGGAAACAATCTTATCATTAGGATGTTTGTGTCAGTTGTTCAAATTATTATTTTTATCAGGGTTACCAGAGCATGCACAAAGAGGAAACCAGAGACTCTGTATCAAAGGTTTTTCACCAAATTACAAAATGAACAGAACAGAACAGAACAGAATAGAAAATATGAAATGGAATGGAATAGAATGGAATAGAATAGAATAGAATAGAATAGAGTAGAGTAGAGTAGAGTAGAGTAGAGTAGAGTAGAGTAGAGTAGAGTAGAATAGAATAGAATAGAATAGAATAGAAAATATGGAATGGAATAGAATAGAATAGAATAGAATAGAATAGAAAATATGGAATGGAATGGAACAGAACAGAACAGAACAGAATAGAATAGAATAGAATAGAATAGAATAGAATAGAATAGAATAGAAAATATGGAATGGAATGGAATGGAATGGAATGGAATGGAATGGAATAGAATAGAATAGAATAGAATAGAATAGAATAGAATAGAATACAGTAGAGTAGAATAGAGTAGAACAGAACATAGACTAGACTAGATTAGACTAGAATAGAACATAAAATAAATAGAACAGAACAGAATAGAAATACAGAATAGAATAGAACAGAACAGAACAGAACAGAATAGAATAGAATATTGCCTGGTTTACAACTCTGAGTTGTGATTGGGAGCAAGTAATTTAATGCCGATGCTTTTTGGTTGGCTTGTTTTGTGTGTGTATTTATTTTTTAAAGAAAGCCATATAGGAAGAGTTGGCACAGTTGTGAAAAAAACAAAAACAAAAAAACCCCCCAAAATGTTGCTGAAGTTGCAAGGTCTCTATTACAGCCAACCTGAAAATTTACGGTATTTTGCTTCAAGTGCAAAACTGACACAGCTGCGTAAATCAAATTACAGTATAATAAATATAATCCCTGGGAAACCCGATACCATTTTCCCCCTTGTTATTCACAGCTATAAAGAAACCTGATTAGCTGTTTAATAGATGCTCTTTTCTAGAGAGAGAAAGGAAGGGAGAAGACAGGGCAGTACATCAAACTGTGCGCCCTCAGGGTAATATAAGAAGATGCTGTTATTAGAGTATGTTTATTGATTTGTTTTGTCACTAGATGGTCGCAGGGAACATGTAATTAAACAGCACCATCATGCATGGAGAACCTATCATTTATATCGATAGGATGCTCCAGATAAACTGTGGCTGTGAGGGAGTGGCGGAGCTTCAAAATTCAAGCATTTGAGAGAAACCTAGACCAGGGGTCCACAAATATCTCAGGGGCTGCCCTAAAGAAGAGGGAGTCAAGCTGTTCTCCAAAGCCCCTGAAGACAGGACAAGAAGCAATGGATGGAAACTCATCAAGGAGAGAAGCAACCTAGAACTAAGGAGAAACTTTGTGACAGTGAGAACAATTAACCAGTGGAACAACCTGCCTCCAGAAGCGGTGAATGCTCCAACACTGGAAGTTTTTAAGAAGAGACTGGACAGCCATTTGTCTGAAATGGTGTAGGGTTTCCTGCCTGAGCAGGGGGTTGGACTAGATGACCTCCAAGGTCCCTTCCAACTTTATTATTATTATTATTATTATTATTATTATTATTATTATTATTATTATTATTATTATTATTATTATTATTATTATTATTATTATTAACCTGTGGGCCACAGCCCATTACCGGGCTGTGATCTCTTGGCCACTGGGCCACGTGAATGGCTGGCCAGTGCACGCACGTGTGTGAGCGCACCCTCCCACTTGCACTAATGCCGTCCCAAGTGTCACGTGGGCGCTAGCCCCACCCCCAGCATCATGTCTGCACAGCCCCATACCTGCCCCTTCCTTTCCCTCCAGGCTGCCAACCTAGAAAGGTTGGGGACCTCTGGCCTAAATTATTTCCCCACTTTCCAGAGACTCAGTTCAATTGAAAATTCAAAAAGGGATTAACATTAAGAAAACCAAGATCATGGCATCCGGCCCTCTCAATTCCTGGCAAATAGACGGGGAAGAAATGGAGGTAGTGACAGATTTTATCTTCGTGGGCTCCAAGATCACCACAGATGGGGACTGCAGCTAAGAAATTAGAAGACGCTTGCTCCTGGGGAGGAAAGCTATGGCAAATCTAGACAGCATATTAAAAAGCAGAGACATCACCCTGCCAACAAAAGTACGTATAGTCAAGGCCATGGTTTTCCCAGTTGCAATGTATGGCTGTGAAAGTTGGACCATAAGAAAGGCTGAGCACCAAAGAATGGAGGCCTTTGAACTCTGGTGCTGGAGAAGACTCCTGTGAGTCCCCTGGACTGCAAGGCGATCCAACCGGTCAGTCCTAGAGGAGATCAACCCCAACTGCTCTTTAGAAGGCCAGATCCTGAAACTGAAACTCAAATACTTTGGCCACCTAATGAGAAGGAAGGACTCACTGGAGAAGGGCCTAATGCTGGGAAAGATGGAGGGCAAGAGAAGAAGGGGACGACAGAGAATGAGGTGGCTGGATGGAGTCACTGAAGCAGTAGGCGTGAGCTTCAATGGACTCCAGAAGATGGCAGAGGACAGGAAGGCCTGGAGGAACATTGTCCATGGGGTCGCAAGGGGTTGGACATGACTTCGCAACTAACAACAACAACAAAATTAAAAAAAGAAAATCTGAATTTTTGTAGGATATTTCCTAAAGATGAGAAAATGGACGGGGTGTGAATGCTTGTGAACATGCATGCAAAACGGCTGTGTGTTAACAGCCTGTATCTGCTGATTTTGTAGTAGGGAAGTGAGTTGTGTAAAAGTTGAATGCAACAGGAAACAGTTCCCTTAGATGAATCTGTAGTAAAACAAGAAGTGGAAGGCTCAAGAACGATCGCATTCTGAATTAATGTTAGTCAAAACCCAGATATGAGTGATCACTTGTCTGAAATGGTATAGGCAGGGTCTCCTGCTTGAGTGGAGGGCTGGATTAGAAGACCTCCAAAGTCCCTTCCAGCTCTGTTCTATTCTACTATAAAAAAAATAGGTTGATGTGGTCTAATGTTGTTGTTGGTAATTGCGAAGTCGTGTCCGACCCATCGCGACCCCATGGACAATGTTCCTCCAGGCCTTCCTGTCCTCTACCATCTTCTGGAGTCCATTTAAGCTCACGCCTACTGCTTCAGTGACTCCATCCAGCCACCTCGTTCTCTGTCGTCCCCTTCTTCTCTTGCCCTCCATCTTTCCCAGCATTAGGCCCTTCTCCAGTGAGTCCTTCCTTCTCATTAGGTGGCCAAAGTAGTTGAGAGTTTCAACTTCAGGATCTGGCCTTCTAAAGAGCAGTCGGGGTTGATCTCCTCTAGGACTGACCGGTTTGATCGCCTTGCAGTCCAGGGGACTCGCAGGAGTCTTCTCCAGCACCATAGTCCAAAGGCCTCAATTCTTTGGCACTCAGCCTTTCTTATGGTCCAACTTTCACAGCCATACATTGCAACGGGGAAAACCATGGCCTTGGCTATACGCACTTTTGTTGGCAGGGTGATGTCTCTGCTTTTTAGTATGCTGTCTAGATTTGCCATAGCTTTGCTTAGATGTGATCTAATAGAAAGTATCAAACATACTAAGGGAGAATAAAATGGATTAAAAGAAGGGGGAAAAAGAGAAGATTGTGAATCTTTCGGTGGGCTTGAGCTGATGAGATCTTCAAAGACAAGATAGACAAAACATTAAATATAATGTAAGTCGTGATGTATGAACATAATAAAAAAAGTTGCTGTCTGGAAGAAGGTTATGGAGGTTGGTATATAGTAATTTAAGCTATAATCCCTTTTTCTTTTGATCTCACGCCTTTAATTTTTTGCTTTCAGTCTCTTTCGCATTTTCCTTAATGTTGCTTTTATCTCCAAGGAGAGCAGCGCGAAACCCTAACCCTGATATTGACATTATTACAGGCACAAGACAGGCATGCATGAAACTGACTCTAAAATCACCTCTTCTTATTTTTTTTATAGTAGTAGTTTTTGAGGCCCCCCCCCCAAAAAAAAGAATAAAGAGGTTTTGAGCAAAATCTGGAGACTTACCTCCTTTTCCCCCCCTCTCTTTGAATAGCAATTCAAGTATCTCGCAAGCTAAATAAGATGCTGCTTTACTTACCAAATGAAGGACCAAAAGCTGGAAAATGAAAATGAAAATGAAAGTAAAAGAAAGGGAAAGCTTTCATGCAGGTAATCCTCGACTCGCGACAATTCGTTTAGTGACCTATAACCCAAAAGTGACCTATAACCATGTTTCACACGTACGACCGTTGCAGCTTCCCCGTGGTCATGTGGTCAAAGTCTGGATGCTTGGTAACCTCACCGGTTGTTAAGTGAATCCGGCTTCCCCGTTGACTTTGCTTTTCAGAAGGTGTTGTGAGTCCGTGCCAGCCAGTGGAGCCGGCAGCTGAGTCCGGGGAATCAGAGGAGGAGGAGGAGGAGGGGCCTGGAGAGCCATCAGAGATGGAGGAAAGCTCTGATGAGCTTCAGGACTTACAATCTGATGAAGAGCCTGGCCCCTCCACTTGTGCTCAGGCTGAGACCCAGTTGTGCAGGGAAACTGAGTCAGACTCTGAGGATTGACAGCTGGAAGTTATCATAGACCAGTGGTGGCGAACCTATGGCACGGGTGCCAGAGACGGCACTCGGAGCCCTCTCTGTGGGCACACACACCGTCTCCCCATCCCCACCTCCTCCCACGGCCCCCTCCTCACCAGCAGCCCCCCCCGGAGGAGAGTTGCCCCTGGGCGCAGCCCACATGAAGCAGTGGAGCCAAGGACATGGCAGCTGGGCAGTGGGGATAAGACTCCGCCCTTGCGCCCCATTGCGCGCAGATGATGCTGCGGGGCACAGGCAGAGGGCATGGCCACCATGGCGCTGGTGGGCTGCCTAGGTGATCTGTGGCGGGCTGTGGAGGTGGTGGGTGGCTCAGTGGGCAGGGCGGAGTGGGGACGGGGTGGGGGGCAGTTTTTGGGCACTCGGTCTCTAAAAGGTTCGCCATCACTGTCGTAGACGCTCGCAAATGCAGACAGGCAACAAGAGCAGGACAGAGGGAGGCAATGGGGCGACTCCAAGGGAGGAGGAGAAGGCATTGAGAAGCCACGCCTTGGGGCTGCATAATAAAAAGGAAAGGTGTGGGCGGTGCTGAAGGCAAGCGTTTGCAAAGGACTCAAGTTTCACGGAATCAGATTCTGTTTGCCTTGCCTGTGAACAATTCTCTGTTTGAATCGTGTTCTGTTTGCCTTGGGACGATTCTTCATTTGAATCGTGTTCTGTTGCCTTTGAACAATTCTCCGTTTGCATCGTGTTTTGTTTGCCTTTGCTTTTGGGACATTTTACAGGTCTGTACTTAATTAATAAAAAGGGTTTGTTTTTCCTGCATTTCCAGCCTACTTGTTGAAAGAGGGGTTTGTCCTTGTAAATTAACAAGGACTCACGTAGGCTGGGACAGAACAGAAGTTCGCAAAAGGGGATCACATGACCCCGGGACACTGCAACCGTCATAAATATGAGTCAGTTGCCAAGTGTCTGAATTTTGATCACAAGACCAGGGGGATGCTGCAACACACGTAGGTGTGAAAAATGGTCATAAGTCACTTTTTTCAGTCACTAAACGGTCACTAAAATGGTTGTAAGCCAAGGACTACCTTTATTAAGTCCTCATCTTATGTGCTGTTTTAAAACATTCTTCTTCGTATATTTTGAATCCTTTCTTAGTGCAGGCAGTTCTCGATTTATGACCACAGTAGAGCCCACGTTGCTAAGTGAGAAATTGGCTAAGGGAGTTTTGCCCGATTTTATGACTTTTCTCGCTCCATTCGTTACGGAGTTGTTAAATGAGTAACCTGGTTGTTAAGTGAATCTGGTTTCCCCCCATTGACTTTGCTTGTCAGAAGCACCACCAAGCTGAAAAAAAAATTATTGGAAATCTGAATAATTTTCCAAGCCATAATTCCTGCATCCTTGTTAAGGAGACCAAGATGGTTAAAATGGGTCAAAACAGATGAAACTAGAGACCTGTCCCCACTTATCTTTGCAGGGCTGGAAAAAAGAATCCTAGAAAGCATCATCAAGAAGCAAAAATCAAAGTTTATTTTTTTTCCTTCCCATTTCTGAGAAAACCTATTTAACTCCCAGGTCTGTATTTTACCTGTAGTGTAGAGGCTGTTGCTTAGCTCACACGTGTTCGATATTCAATTAAAGGAAAAAATAAATAAACAAAGACCTTATATATCACAAATCCTTTTTCATCATCCCACAGGGCAAAACTTCCCAATGAAATAAATAACTTTTTCACGTGTGACTATTTTTTTTCTTTTCACCTTTGCGTTACCAAAAAAAAAAAGTTAGCAAAAGCAATTTATCACTCAGAAAGTCGCTTTTCAGATTTAGTAGACGAAAAGCATAAAATAATACCTCTTGAAATGCAAAATGCTTTTTGTAAAGATTACTGAAACTTTCGGAAGCGTTAACTGACTTAGAGTCAGTCGCTGGGATTCTCGTAAAAGAATTATCAAAATGATTTGTGCTACAGTAAAATTGAACCCTGATCCTCTTACTCACAGGTCTTTATTTAAATGCCCTCAGGAAACAGCACAGAATCTAAATAAAGGCATTTCCCCTTTAACAAATAACACTCTTTTCTTTTTTAATATCGCTAACTCTTTATATCGGTAGAGCTTCTATCAATATTCTCCTTCAAGATCTGTTGGGATTATCATACTAAAAATGGCTAATCAGCTATCAATTCCCATAAACCCCATAACAAAGGAATAGAATAGAATAGAATAGAATAGAATAGAATAGAATAGAATAGAATAGGAATAGAATAGAATAGAATAGGATGATGAATAGAATAGAATAGAATGATGAATAGAATAGAATAGGATGATGAATAGAATAGAATAGAATAGAATAGAATGATGAATAGAATAGAATAGAATAACTTTATTGTCACTTTGAATGTACACTAATTGGCACACATTAAAATGAAATTTCATGGCATACAGCTCTCAAAAGGTCACCACCTCCGATACACACTACATAAATATGACAAAAATAAATAAATAAATACAAAATTATGCATATACCCACATATATTATATGACACAGAGAAGCCACACAGTATAGTTTGGGTTATGTATACATGTGCATGGCGAGAAACACGAGTCTTGCGAGATTACCAAACGGATGGCGCAGGGAACAACGCTATTTCAGAATCGGGTAGTCCTGCTATAAATACTTTGAAACCTCCTCCAAGAGGGGAGCAACAGAGACAGACCGTAAAGTGGGTGCGTGGGGTCTCTAACAAAGCTCAATGATGCTGTGAGGATGCTTTAAATGTCTCGATGGGAAATGGACCACGAATCAGGTCTTCAGCACCCAAAGTGCTGCAACATTAAGGCTCAAATCTTGTTCACTGAACACAGGTGGTCCTTGACTTACAACCATCCATTTAGTGACCGTTATAAGTTACAACAGCACTGAAAAAAAGGGACTTACGAGCGTTTTTCATGCTTACAACCAATG
>NW_015396319.1:0-2121 GCF_001527695.2 Protobothrops mucrosquamatus
CAGACATCTGTTTGCATCCACAAGGACAGAGATTCAAGCCTTGCCGTCCTCCGTCTACTCAAACTGCTGGGAAGGATTGGGTGAGAATGTTCTTGACAGGGGCCTAATCAAGAAGTCAGCCAGAAGACTCCCAACAACCGTGACAGGGGAAGCCCCTTGTACAAGCCCCTTCCTTCTAGCCCTGATGATGTTACCCAGGTGGGTCATGAAACGTCTGCTAGAAAACAACCAAACTCAAAGAGCACCAAAGATTCCCTCCCCCCAGTTCAACCCTGAGTAATCTGAAGGTGCAAAGACCCCCAGAGATTGGGGTCTACGCAGGGACTGGGGGGGGGGAAGCAGGGGGACAGATGCTCGGTCTGACTCAGTCTGGAGATGAATTTCAAGGTCCGGAGGAGGACAAAAGGCCGGTCCCAGGGCTGGCTGGTGGGTCCCAGGCAGTTTCTCCCCCGTGGGTCGGGCTCCGGAGGGAGGGCGAGAGGGGTCGTCAGGAAGCAGACAAAAGGGGCCATAAATCCACATGGAAAGGCCTCGCACCCGGCGCTGGACCTTCCCCCTTCCCCCCCCACCTCTGACACGTGCCGCCTGCCGCCCTGTCTGCCCGGGTCTGCCTGACGCCCCCCACCCTCCTTTTGTCTGGCCCTCCCGAAGGAGCCAAAGGCCGGCAGCAGCTGAGAGGCTGGCCGGCCGACCAGAGCTGGGCTGGGAGGGGGAGCCTCCAACTCCCCATGGGGCTGGACCGGACCCCCAGCAGATGGGAGCCCAGCGCCCCCCCCCTCCACCTGGAGGATGCCCCAGTGACATTTGGCAGCTCAGGATGGGAAGGAGAGTGACCCACACCATCACCTCTCTCCTCTTCTTCCTCCTCCTCTTCTTCTTCTTCCTCTTCCTCCTCCTCCCCTTCCTTCCTTCCTTCTTTCCTCCTCCCTCCTCCTCCTCCTCTTCCTCCCTTCTCTTCCTCCTCCTTTAACTCCTTTTCCTCCTCCCCTTCCTTCCTTCTTTCCTTCTTCCTTCCCCTCCTCTTCCTCCTCCTTCTCCTCCTTTTCCTCCTCCCCTTCGCCTCCTCCCCTTCCTTCCTTCCTTCTTCCTCCTCTTCCTCTTCCTCCCCTTCCTCTTCCTCCTCCTTCTCCTCCTTTCCTCCTCCCCTTCACCTCCTCCCCTTCCTTCCTCTTCCTCTTCCTCTTCCTCCCCCTCCTCTTCCTTTTCCCCTTCGCCTCCTCCCCTTCCTTCATTCCTTCCTTCCTTCCTTCCTTCCTTCTTCCTCCCCTTCCTCTTCCTCCCCTTCCTCTTCCTCCTCCTTCTCCTCCTTTCCTCCTCCCCTTCACCTCCTCCCCTTCCTTCCTCTTCCTCTTCCTCTTCCTCCCCCTCCTCTTCCTTTTCCCCGTCGCCTCCTCCCCTTCCTTCCTTCCTTCCTTCCTTCTTCCTCTTCCTCTTCCTCCTCCTTCTCCTCCTTTCCTCCTCCCCTTCGCCTCCTCCCCTTCCTTTCTTCCTTCCTTCCTTCCTTCTTCCTCCTCCTCCACCACACCAACCATTTTAGTACCAATGATGTTACCTAGCTGGGTCATGAAACGTCTGCAAGGAAACCACCCAGCTGGGAGACCTTCAAGGACTGTGCAAGGTTTAACACCAGACAAACCATCGAGCAGAAAACGGTACCCTAATCAAGGAACTACCAAGGGGGGGAAAAAATGAAACCTCACACTTGCACCAACACTGCCAGGGCACGCAACTGCATATAAAAAAGGGAGCAAACTCCACACTCCTTCACACACGGCTGCTCTTTTTGCAACCCAGACAGACACGCCTTGCCGATCATCCCAACGGAATGTGTCTTGGGAGTCAGATTTAAACTCTGGAAGTGGAAGGGAGGTTTTGAGCTTTGTGTAAGAGAACAGAACAGAACAGAATGGAATAAAGAATAGAATAGAATAGAATAGAATAGAATAGAATAGAATAGAATAGAATAGAATCATGGAATGGAATGGAATGGAAATGATAATAGAATAGAATAGAATAGAATAGAATAGAATAGAATAGAATAGAATAGAATAGAATAGAATAGAATGGAATGGAAATGAGAATAGAATAGAATAGAATAGAATAGAATAGAATAGAATAGAA
>NW_015396319.1:5561-8428 GCF_001527695.2 Protobothrops mucrosquamatus
AGAATAGAATAGAATAGAATAGAATAGAATAGAATAGAATGGAATGGAATGGAAATGAGAATAGAATAGAATAGATAGAATAGAATAGAATAGAATAGAATAGAATAGAATCATGGAATGGAATGGAAATGATAATAGAATAGAATAGAATAGAATAGAATAGAATAGAATAGAAATATAGAATTGACTAAGAATATAGAATAGAATAGAATAGAATAGAATAGAATAGAATAGAATAGAATAGAATAGAATAAACAATGGAATGGAATGGAAGTGAGAATAGAATAGAATAGAATAGAATAGAATAGAATAGAATAGAATAGAATAAACAATGGAATGGAATGGAAATGAGAATAGAATAGAATAGAATAGAATAGAATAGAATAGAATAGAATAGAATAGAATAGAATAGAATAGAATAAACAATGGAATGGAATGGAAATGAGAATAGAATAGAATAGAATAGAATAGAATAGAATAGAATAGAATAGAATAGAATAGAATAAACAATGGAATGGAATGGAAATGAGAATAGAATAGAATAGAATAGAATAGAATAAACAATGGAATGGAATGGAATGGAAATGAGAATAGAATAAAATAAGGAATAGAATAGAATAGAAGAGAAGAGAATAGAAGAGAATAGAAGAGAAGAGAAGAGAAGAGAAGAGAAGAGAAGAGACCTTGGAGGTCTTCTAGTCCAGCCCCCTGCTCAAGCAGGAGAACTTATACCATCTCAGACAGGTGAGTGTCTAGTCTTTTCTTAAAAACCTCCAGTGACGAAGCGCCCACAACCTCTGGAGGCAAGCAGTTCCACTGGTTATTTGTCCTCACTGTCAGGAAGTTTCTCCTTAATTCCAGGTTGCTTCTCCCTTTGGTCAGTTTCCATCTGCTGCTTCTTGTCCTGCTCTCTCACATCCCTTTGCCTTCTGATGGTTTCATGCCACAGACCCCTTGTTTTTCTTTAGTGGGGACGGAGTGTGGCGTCTGGCATTCTGTCTTCCCACCCAGGACACTAGCAGGCCGTGAGGTCACAATGGACTCTCCCACAGCCACAGATACTAGGCCCACAGATGGAAGGCATCGGTGGGAACGGCCTGCACTTTAGATGAATGTAAAAAGAAACTTGGTCACTGGAGGTTTTTAAAAAGAGACTGGACAGTCACCTGTCTGAGACGGTATAGGTTCTCCTGCTTGAGCAGGGGGCTGGACTAGAGGACCTCCAAGGTCCCTTCCAGCTCTATTCTGATTGATTGGTTGGTTGGTTGGTTGAATGTTTGAATGAGTGAATGATTGATTGATTGATTGATTGATTGATTGAAATGATTTAGGGCCTCCTGCTTGAGCAGGGGGCTGGACTAGAGGACCTCCAAGGTCCCTTCCAGCTCTTTTCTGATTGATTGAATGATTGAATGATTGATTGCTTTTGATTGATTGTTTGATTGAAATGGTTTAGGGCCTCCTGCTTGAACAGGGGGCTGGACTAGAAGACCTCTAAGGTCCCTTCCAGCTCTATTCTGATTGATTGATTGATTGATTGATTGATTGGTTGGTTGGTTGAATGATTGATTGGTTGGTTGATTGATTGATTGATTGATTGATTGATATTGATTGATTGTTTGATTGAAATGGTTTAGGGTCTCCTGCTAGAGCAGGGGGCTGGACTAAAGGACCTCCAAGGTCCCTTCCAGCTCTATTCTGATTCATTGATTGGTTGAATGATTGATTGATTGATTGATTGATTGATATGGCATAGGGTCTCCTGCTTCAGCAGGGGGCTGGACTAGAGGACCTCCAAAGCCCCTTCCAGCTTCTATTCTGATCGATAGACTTTTCTTTCCAGGAATATCTCCGCCTGAGGAGGCCCTGGGTCTGGCTCTCTCCGGAGGTCTGGAGAAAGGAGAGGCTGGAAAGCAGGAGAAAAGATTTCGGTTTCGTGGCGAAGGTGCCGAGGTAGGTGATTGTGGGTTCTAGTCCTTCTTGAGGCACGGAAGCTGGCTGCGTAATTCTTTACTCTCAGTCCTTTACTCTCAGTCCATTCTACCTCACAGGTAGGTGGGGGGGCCGCTGGGCTCCCATCTGCTGGGGGTCCGGTCCAGCCCCATGGGGAGTTGGAGGCTCCCCCTCCCAGCCCAGCTCTGGTCGGCCGGCCAGCCTCTCAGCTGCTGCAGGTCTTTGGCTCCTTCGGGAGGGCCAGACAAAAGGAGGGTGGGGGGCGTCAGGCAGACCCGGGCAGACAGGGCGGCAGGCGGCACGTGTCGGAGGTGGGGGAGGGGAAGGGGGAAGGTCCAGCACCGGGTGCGAGGCCTTTCCATGTGGATTTATGGCCCCTTTTGTCTGCTTCCTGACGACCCCTCTCGCCCTCCCTCCGGAGCCTGGACCACGGTGGGGGGAAACTGCCTGGGACCCACCAGCCAGCCCTGGGACCGGCCTTTTGTCCTCCTCCGGACCTTGAAATTCATCTCCAGACTGAGTCAGACCGAGCATCTGTCCCCCTGCTCCCCCCCCCCAGTCCCTGCGTAGACCCCAATCTCTGCATCTTCAGATTACTCAGATTACTCAGGGTTGAACTGGGGGGGGGGAATCTTTGGTGCTCTTTGAGTTTGGTTGTTTTCTTGCAGACGTTTCATGACCCTCCTAGGTAACATCATCAGGGCTAGAGGAGGAGGAGGAGGAGGAGGAGGAGGAGGAGGAGGAGGACTGTAGGGTGATGTACTTTCTGTGCTTGATTTTTTTCTTGCAGACATTTCGTGATCCAGTTAGGTAACATCATCAGTGCTAAAAAAAAAAAAAAGCCTCTTTTCTATCACTGATGATGTTCCCTAGTTGGGGCATGAAATGTCTGCAAGAAAAGAACCCGGCTCGGA
>NW_015396320.1:0-3475 GCF_001527695.2 Protobothrops mucrosquamatus
AACCCCTAACCCCTAACCCCTAACCCCTAACCCCTAACCCAACAACCCCTAACCCAACAACCCCTAAGCCGTAAGCCGTAAGCCGTAAGCCGTAAGCCGTAAGCCTAACCTAATGGATTCTTGAGCTGGATGTTGACATTATATTTCAATAAATTGTTTCTTCAATGGCAGGGTGGTTGGTGAGCTGTTGCATTCCATTCTCAGCAACCTTCGAGACAATCAAGTGTGAAGCACTTCACGACTCAGTTCTTCTCAGAAGTATTCAAGTAGCATCTCTTGGGGCCAGTTTATGAGTCTCCTAGCCAATTCCAGGAATCCTGGGATGTAAGTGGTGACTGAATGCCTTGCTTGCTTGATGGTTCTGATCCTGGTTTGGCTCTCCGATCTGGAGTGGATCCTTAGGGCCATCATGAAAGCATCGAAATTGTGTTAATTCTTCGATGTCATCATCATGCAGCGTCACAACCCAGTCAGTCCCCTCACCCTCTAAAGCCTTGGTGACATAGTGGCACTCTGGCCTCATCACCTGCCTCCAGAAGAGGTGAATGCTCCAACACTGGAAGTTTTTAAGAAGAGACTGGACAGCCATTTGTCCGAAATGGTATAGGGCAGGGGTAGGCAACCCAAAACACTCAAAGAGCCACTTGGACCCATTTCCCATTGAAAACAAAACACTGGGAGCAGCAAAACCCTTTTGATATCTAAGATGAAGCTAAATCTTGAATATATAGCCTTTTTTACTTTTATTATATGTGTGTGTATATATATTTTAAAGGTAAAAGAGGATATATGCAGTGTTATCTTCATTTTAGATGTCAAAAGGCTCTCTCTGTCTCTCTCTCCTCTCTCACCTCTCTCTCTTTCTCTCCCCCCTCTCTCTCCCTCTCTCTGATCTTCTGCTCACCTGGCAAGATGGCTTCAAGCTGTTCTCCAACAAGCTCGGGGGTAGGCAACCTCGGCTTTTATGATTCATGGACTTCAACTCCCAGAATTCCTGAGTCAGCATAGCTGGGCTAGCTAGCTCTCTCCTGCACTTCCTGCTTCCTGCAGAGACGCAGCAAAGGGAGGAGGTCCACCCAATAAGCTTTTCAGATTGTTGGAGAACACCGTGAGTCCACTCTCTTTTTTACACACAAACACAAACACACATACACACATACACAGAGAGAGAGGGGGGGGAAAGGAAGTGCAAGTGCCTCTCTCTGTCTCTGTCTCTCTCTGCAAATGGCAGAGGAGGCTGGGAGCTGCAGGGGAAGGCTCAAAGAGCCACATGCGGCTCTGGAGCCGCAGGTTGCTGACCTGTGGTATAGGGTTTCCTGCCTGAGCAGGGGGTTGGACTAGATGACCTCCAAGGTCCCTTCCAACTTTACTACTACTACTACTACTACTACTACTACTACTACTACTACTACTACTACTACTACTACTATTATTATTATTATTATTATTATTATTATTATTATTATTATTATTATTATTACTATTATTATTATACTCCTTCCTGAAGTCCCAGACCTCAGTGAGAAAGAATCCCAACTGCTTCATTTCTCCACTGAATTTTACTCGCAGCCCAGGTTGTCACCATTCATACGTGGCTACTGGGGGAGCCTGCGCTGATGAATGCCGTTGCTGGTGGTGCCAGAATAGGTCAAGTGGCAAACACCCCTGGTCCCAAGACTTGTGCCTGATCCAGTTGTTCAAGGGGTTCGCAAAGCAAATCCACAGCTCTGGGTGACCTTCCCCAGCAGTCTCTGGAGTAAAGACACCATGTTGAAGGACGGCAAAGTCAATTCCCTGGGTGTTGAATGATCTTCCTCCAGTGTCACTTTCTGCACATGTCCTGACAGGAAGAACCACAACCACTACAATCCAATGACCCCAGGGGTGTATTTGTGACTTTTAACTTACTTTTCACCAGCTACCCCTCTGCACACAGAGCCCTGAGAAAGTCCAGGGTGCCCAGAGGAGATGATTCTTCTCTCCGTAATTATCGCCATTTGGGTCTTTGAGACCTCTTTGACTACTTCTCTAGTGACCGTCTTTGTTGTAAACATCAGACTGAAGCAAAATGGAGGGAATCTTTGCATCATAAAATAATAAATGGCTCAGGTCAGTCTCTGTATGGCAGAGGTTTCGGGACAGGCAAGGGCTGTGCTCTTGAGTGCACCTTTCTCTCCTTTCCAGGTAAAGCTCAGTTTTTCTCTGTCTGAATCTCGAAAGATATTGATGTTTTCCTCTTATGAGTATGCTTTGGCTTCTTCTAGCTCTTTTTCTTGTTCTTGTAGAAAAAACGGTAATGGGTTTGATTCAGCCCCATAAATTATGGACTTCCTGCTTCTGCTTCTGATGCTGCTGATGTTCCAGCCTGTCTCTGGGCAGTTGAGAATAAAATGCCCACTGAGTTTGGAGCACCAGGATGGAGAAAATCCATGGAGCTACTACAGGCCAGGAGACCATCTCATTAGTACAGTCATCAGTGCAACAAAAATATTGCACAAAATGTTGTCTTTCAACACAGCTCCTTTTTGTCAATTTCGCTCGTAAGTCATTCAGTGTAATGGAGTTGCATTCCCTCCATTTGCAGTTCTAACAGTCTCCTTCTTTTTCACTCACTCCTTTATTGCAGGACCTGCTTAATTTCCTGAATTGAGTTTGATAGCTTCTCTGTTTTGTCTCATTTTGTGGAAGAAACTCAAATCCAAAATGGAGCAGAAAACCCCCTGAAAGAAGTCGAGGTTATTTTCTCCTCCTCCTCCTCCTCAAATTCTGAGATCATCCCTTGAATACTGACTTTTCTTTTAAAAAGTGAACAGGTTTTACTTGCCCTTTCCAGGTCCATTTTCATATTTTATGACCACTCAGTGATATTGAATGCCTGATCCTTTCAGGAATAGAATAAATTTATCAGAATTGCTTTCCTGGGTCATTTATGAAATAGCCTCTTCCTCTTATGCTGTTTCTACTTCAGTGAATCCTTGTGATTGAGCAGATCACTGCTACAAATAATGGTGTATTTCTGATTTTTGGGTCACCAGGGATGAAGGTATAAGCGTACTGATGGTAAAATTAAATAAAATTTTAATTTAACAGGAATACATTGAAAAAAGTATTTTTCTTGTTGTTGTTGATGATGATGATGATATGAATTTTTTTAACAGGACCTTGTCTCCAGGTCATTTTAAAATGCTAAGCTTCACTTTCGCCATTCAAGTGGTCAACAAGAATCCCCAGCTCTTGCACAACCTCACACTGGGCTACAACATCCATGACAACTATATGAACACCCTTGGCACTTCAGATGCCTTGCTGGACATGCTCTCTAACGGGGAGGCCAATGTTCCCAACTACAGCTGTGGAAGGAAGGACAACATTTTGACTCTTTTTGATGCAGCTCACAGGGACATCTCCATCCAGATGTCAACATTAGGAGGCACCTACAAAGTCCCACAGGTTTGTGTTTGTGTGTTTATCTAAC
>NW_015396320.1:6050-8428 GCF_001527695.2 Protobothrops mucrosquamatus
TTTTTTTTTTTACCTTGGCCCTGCGCTTCTCCCAGATGGAAGCCAGGCAAGAGGACCTGAAAGACGCTGAGCAGGAGGTTCATAGCCGTGGTGACGTGGCAGTAGCTGCTCTGTGATGGGTAGCGCAGCCCCGCCATGCTGCTGAGGTGGCTGCTTTCCTGTCTGCCCGAGCTGGCTGGCGGAAATAGCCTTGAACAGAAATTCTCACTAGTGTCTCGGTTCCTAAGACCATCGGAAATATGTGTTTTCCGATGGTCTTAGGCGACCCCTGTGAAAGCGTCGTTCGACCCCCAAAAGGGTTGCGACCCACATGTTGAGAACCGTTGATATAGAGGAATCCAAATTAAATAGAGCAGATTTGGGTTGGAATGAAATAGCTCTGATGGCTCAATTCAGGAAGGGTCTATTAGACCAAATTTAGCAAACTGGCATTATAGACTCATTTTTGGAAGGGACCGAGCTCAGTCCAAACTTCACAGGCTACCTGCAACTCCCATTTGCTACCTGAACTTTACTCCCCTGATGCCCAAAGAAACCAACCGGGGGCGGGATGGAAGAACCTATGTAAATACAGGCAGCTAGACAGTTGCTGGACACAGAAGAAAGACAGAAATGCCTAGATTTGGCACTCTTTGTCTGCTTCGGAGAACCCAGACACATGGCCAGAAGCTGCACTTCTAGAGTATACATGAGAGGGAAAGCGCACCCCAGCCACAGCTCCAGAGACAGCCATTCCAGATCCAACGTGAGCGAAGGAGCTGGCACTTTTGAAGCAGTATCTGAACTAACTTGCAGAAAGTCATCCTTCAAAGCCACCAGCCTGAGGTCCAACTTTTTTTTGCCCCCAAGAAACAAGATCCATGAGGGGAGGTTCCCATGCATACAGTCCACAATTTTAAAGCTCTCAGTTCTGTGATGGTGAGAGACCATTATCCACTACCATTAATATCCCACTTGCCGGAGAGATTGAAAAAATGCACATATTTTTATCAAGTTGGCATTTGCAGTGTGTAAAATCTCTTTAGAATCAAGGAAGGCCATGAATATTTGACTGCATTCGACACCAGTATGGCAAGTTCAGGTGCACCATAATGCCACACAAATTGCTCAACGGTGGGCTAGTATTTTCCAGATTTATGGACCAAATTCTTTCCGATGTAATTGATTAATTTGTGGTACTTCATCTGAATGACACCCTGATCTACTCTTAGGATGAATCTACTGGTAAGCATGTATAGAAAGTTCTGAGTAGACTGAGGGGAAAATCACCTTTTTGCTAAACCAGAAAATGTGCCGTTGACTTTAAAAAAAACCCTAGATTTCTTTGACTAACATTTTTCCACAAATGTAATACAAATAGATCCCCAGAAAGTCCAAGCTGTGTTGGACTAGCAAACTCCACACATAGTGAAGAATGTTCAGAAATTCTTTGGCTTTGTAAACTTTTACAGAGAAGTTATTCCACAGTTTGCACAAAAGGTTGAGCCCCTAACTGCTATTGAAAAAGGGAGTCAAATTTTCATGGATGCACTCACAGCAAAGAGCATGTGAGGAGTTCAAATGGCTCTTTGTGCACCTACCCCTCCATCAGCACCCCACCCCATCCAATCTGCTAAAGAAACAGCTCAACTTTTTTGGGACCATGTCTTTCGTTATTGTGACATGATGTCCAGACTAATTTCTGACAGAGGTAGACAATTCCAATCCACGTTTTGGAGGGCACTGTTCCAACTTTTGAAAGCTCAAATAAGCTTTTCTTCTCCACCACCCAGATGTGAGATGGTGAGATGGAGAAGACTAACCAACTGCTCCAACAATACATTTAGGTGTTATTGCACCTACAGCCCAGATAAATGGCCATCATAGTTGTTCCTGCCAGAATTTTCATATAATAACTCCCTCCACACATTGATTGTAGTGACCCCCTTTTCAGGTTCTGTAGTGTGGCACACACTGAAATGTGTTACCAAGCAACTGAACAGCAGAGGAGACCTCTCTCCTGGAGCTGTTGCTTTTTTTGGAGAGCAAGTTGCTGTCCAACCCCCATTGAAACCGTACTTGGAGCACACAAAGCAGTTGCACAAGATCTCTATGTATGCTCATTGAATGGAATGGCTACCAATAACAGAAATGGGCAAAAACTGGCTTTCTACGAGTCCTAGTGGACAATCATTTAAACATGAGCCAGCAGTGTGCTGCAGCTGCCAAAAAAGCCAACACAGTGCTAGGCTGCATTAACAGAGGGATAGAATCAAGATCACGTGAAGTATTAATACCACTTTACAATGCCTTGGTAAGGCCACACTTGGAATACTGCATCCAGTTTTGGTCACCACGATGTAAAAAAGATGTTGAGACTCTAGAAAGAGTACAGAGAA
>NW_015396321.1:0-3050 GCF_001527695.2 Protobothrops mucrosquamatus
TTCCAGAAAGGCCTGACTGAAATGCAGGCCTGGAGAGGGAAGGGGGCGCAGAAGAAGTGGGCCAGTGAGGCCTGGCTGCAAGGTAAGTGGGTGCAGGGTACGTAGGGCAGCTCCACCCTCGCCCTAGCTTAATTTTTAGGTATGCGCCTAGCCCCAAAACTAGGGCTTATTTTGGGGGGTAGGGCTTATATTAGGCCAAACCCCCCCCCCCCAATCAAGCTAGGGCTTATTTTCGTAGTAGGGCTTACTTTTGGGGAAACACGGTAGTTAACATGGTTGATTTTGACTCAATATGCGATACAAGCTTATTGTGCAAATCAAGCCAGTAATTTATTCAGCAAGTCATATTTAACTAATGATTCTTAGAATACATTTTTATTTTGCTATTGTGGAAGATTCTGCACAGCATGGCTGGACACATAAATCATAGCACAGAATAAGCATTTTAGTTTTTGCACGTTCTTTTTTATGTTATTCTGTGCAGTGAGTTACACATTTTCATTGCATACTGTTGGGGATGGAGTTCTTTCTCTTATAGAGCCTTTTGCCTAGAAAGTAAGAGCCATAGCTCTTAACATTAATTGCAGTTACAGGTTAACTGGCTGGCACATGCTCACAGATTTTAAAATATCTCCAGTTTCATAAAAATTAATATCTCTCTTGAACAGTTGCATATCACTCAGAGTAAAAACAACAGTTTATCTTTTTCAGCATGAGAATTAAGAATGCAGTACTGAACATACATATATTTGGTCCCCGTGTTCTTGAGGCATTTGTGTCCCTCCAGATCAGTGTTTCTCAACCTTGACAATTTTAAGGCATGTGGACTTCAACTCCCAGAATTCCACAGCCAGCATTGCTGGCTGTGGAATTCTGGGAGTTGAAGTCCACATGCCTTAAAATTGTCAAGGTTGAGAAACACTGCTCCAGATGTTGCTGAAGTGCAACCTCCAACATCCATCCTATCTAGGCATTACTCTTCAGCTTGTATTTAAATCAGTGGTCAAATGTATAACTGGAGTATTAAAATTTCATTTACCTTCAAGTTTGAATTCTATTTCAAGAATGCGGAATGTTTCTGTGATATAGTAGTATCACAATATCTAAATGCAGAGGTCTTCCTTCTGTTGTTAGAGGATCCCAAGCATAATACTCTTCAAAAGAGAACGTTGGTTGAGGTGACTCTTCCCACATTCTGAGTTGTCCCTTCGGGCAGAAGAACACTCACAAAACTCAACCAATGCCGTGCTTTCTTCTCTTCACAGATGGCATCAGAGCGAGAGAGTTCCGGAAGCTCACAAGGCTCTGGCTCACATGACTCGGGAAGCTCTGGGGATCAGAAGGAGGAAAAGCAGTAAATTTGCAGTCTTGTGTAGACTGGAACAGAAAGAGGACACTATTCCACAGCTTCATAGCCAAAAGGACTTTCCTGAGCAGCTGTGGACTGATTTATGTCTTACTGTGTTTTTGCAGTATTCTATACATAACTTTCGGAAATGTATAAATTTAGTCAAATTGCTATCTGATTTAAAAAAAAATATTAATGCAAGATAACGTTTAGAGGTCAGGGACAGTTTTCACTGAGAATTCCTGGCAATCTTTCTTCCGAGCAGAAGGAATTGGCTTGTTTAATTTGAAGGTCTAGAAACCATGTCTCAAATTCAGAGTGGGAGTAGGATTCATCATTGCTGAATTGTGAATTCCATCCTTAATAACGGAGTCTCCTCTGGGAACAGGTTTCTGCTTCTGGGAAGAGATGATATTGGGACCTGGGGTCATCGGCTGACAATTTACTTGGGAAAAGTATAAGCAGACCTACACCTTAGCTTTAATATAAAAAAAAAAGTGACTTATTTTAATATAGCTGCAACCACAAGACAACGTGGATACTCCATGCATTGTTTTTGTAGCTTTTCTGCTCTGTCCAATGTCTTTTTCCTTGCAGGAAATCTGATTCCCTATTAATAAATAGTTCTCGGTTGACCAAGTAGTCTGTGTAAAAATTTGTTTCCTTGCCCCAGTGGTATTCCTAGATACCATGCCTGCTGTAGACCTAAGTTGCATTTTTTAAAAATTTTCATAGGTAGTTCCCACAGGTGGTAATGTATATGAATGTAATCTTGCAGGATCCAAATAAAAGTTATATTGCACTTCGTGCTTCTTTGGTACTGTCCTTATCAAATGAGACACAAATTGGGGGTTATTTTACCTCTGTTAATGTGTGTCTCAAAAAGCATAATTCTTCATTGTTGATCTGCTATACAATTTTGCAAATGTACTAAATGAAAAGAATAAAGATTTTGAGCTAATACAACTTGCTCTGATAAAAGTTGTATCTGACAACATTCTTTGTGCTGCATTTAAAAGTAGGTACAAAAATGACAAGGAAGGGTAGGGAAGTCTGACTGTCAAGAAAGTTGGGTATCTTTATGGAGCAGATGCATGTGTATGTGTGCACTTTCAAGAGAATTTTGACTTGGCAATTGCTTGGACAAATCTGCATTTTTCTTGGTAAGGTTTTTCAGATGTGGTTGGCCATTGCCTGTTTTTATAGTTTTTATTGTTTTAATATGTTTTTTGGGCTTTAGCAAGTAGAAGGAATAGAGATTGGAAATAAGATCGGAAGTCATACATCACGTGATATCTTACTTAACAACCCTGTCAGTGACAGTTGCCAGTCATTAAGTGAACACTGCTGTAGCCATGCAGTCCGTAGGTGTGGACTAATCTGTAGAATTTAATGATAAGTAGAAAAAAGCATCACATTTCAATCTGGTGTGTAGGCAAGAGCTTAAATTTTGCTTATGTTGGCAAGGATCAGAAATTTAAATGGAGTCTGGAGTATACTTGATAGTAACCAATATGTCAGACTATCATAAGCATTATGAAGTAAGCCCTGGTGGCGCAGTGATTAGAGTATTGCAGGCTAACTCTCCACAGTCTGGAGTTTGATCCTGACTAGGGCTCAAGGTTGACTCAGCCTTCCATCCTTCCAAGGTAGGTAAAAAAAACAACCAACCAGATTGTTTTTTTTTTTTTTTTTTTTTTTT
>NW_015396321.1:5792-8427 GCF_001527695.2 Protobothrops mucrosquamatus
TTAAAGAAATAATCCATTTCCCTTTTAGTCTGTACAATAAATTCTTTTTCCTTCAAAATATACGAATTCATTACCCATCTTTTTCTTACTTTTTTACGACCTTTCCAAACTATTTCCAACGGATTATGATCTGCCCATACATTTGGTTTTATTTCTATAGTCTCTATGTCCTGTCCCAATTCTTCATTTGCCCATACCAACCAGATTGTTGAGGGCAATATGCTGACATTGTAAACTGCCCAGAGAGTGCTGTAAAGCACTGGAAAGATAAATAAGTTTAAGTGCTATTGCTATTATTGATTAGGAAATTAAAATAGCTAAAAAAATCTCCATTGTCTACGGAGATTCTCACTCATCCAGGTCATGGTTGTCCCAAAAGTGTTTTTCAAAAGGCATCTGGATTTTCAATTCTGGCAGAACTGAAGAAGCTTCTTGGATGAGAAGCAAAACATTTACAAGGGGAAAAAACCAA
Source organism: Protobothrops mucrosquamatus (assembly GCF_001527695.2). Lineage (NCBI taxonomy): Eukaryota > Metazoa > Chordata > Lepidosauria > Squamata > Viperidae > Protobothrops > Protobothrops mucrosquamatus. The sequence goes on from NW_015396321.1 coordinate 6,265, forward strand.
GAAAGTCCAGTTGCCTTTTGAAAAGCAGCTTTGGGACAAAAATCCCCATCCTTAACTCTTAATTGCAAAGGAAATCACATTTCTGATCTAATTCATTAACTGTTCCAGATTAAACTTGTCTATTTATTAAATCTATTTGCTTTGTCTGTCACATGACGTGGCAAGTTTTGACACCCGTGGACTAGATGGTTCTTCAGTGTGATGATCCAAGCTATGTGCCATCAAGCTGGTGTCAACTTTTAACAACCTTATACAGTAGATTCTCTTCTTGATGATCTGTCTCTACCTAGTCTATCTTCTTATTAAATCTTCTATAAAGCCATGCTACATCCATTAGCCGTGGTAGCTAAATTGAAACTGGGTAAGTGATGCCAGCTTCACTAGAAATTCCTACAGCATGCAGATTATTTAGTTTGAAGGCAGATTTTTTTTGTTTTAAGCACAGAAAGAGGAAAAGGACAAGAGATTTGGGGCCAGATGCTGGAGACACATTCAGGTGAAGAGTATCACAGGTTGTCTTGTTTGAGAGTTACTGAAAAGCAGTTACTTGGATATTTTGGAAATACAAAACTGAATAAGACACTAGCAAGAAATTGTTATGTTTATGGTAAATATTCATGGAATTGAGTAATACACCCTATAAAGATCCAGTTCTAGAGCCAAACACCTTAGACCAGGGGTGTCAAACTGCCAGCCCACGGGCTGGATGCATCACGCCAAAATTGCGCCTACCCCATTGCCAGCAATGGGAAAAAAGTTACGATACATCATGACACGTCACGTGATGTCGCAAGTTTGACACCCATGCCTTAGACTATTCTGGTTATGGTCTTTCCAGGATCAAGTGTTGGAAAGTTGATGGTGGAAATCAGGATCCTGAATGAGCTTCAGGTGTGATCTGATATAGTTCTTATTTTACTAATTCAGTGACTATAGACAGGTAGTTTTCAACTTACAACCACAACTGAGCCCCAAATTTATGTTGCTAAGGAAATTGTTAAATAAGTTTTGCCCCATTTTACCTTTCTTGCCACAATTATTGCATCATTGCAGTTGTTAAGTGAATTGCAAAGTGAATCTGGCTTCCCCATTGACTGCTTGTCAGAAGGTTGCAAAAGGTGATCACATGATCCCGAGACACTGCAATGGTCATAATTGTGAACCAGCTACCGAGCATTTGAATTCTGTTCATGTGACCAAGGGGATACTGCAATGGTCGTAATTTTGAAAAGCGGTGATAAGTCACTTTTTTCAGTGCTAAGTCACTTTTTTCAGTGCTATTGTAGTTTCAAATGGTCATTACACGAAAAGTTGTAAGTTGAGGACTACCTGTAAGTTTTCTCCAATCAAATCCTGTATGTTTAATTATGTAATTGGGAGAAATATTACAGAAGGGCTGCAAATTCAATAACCGATCTTCCTAGCCATCACATCATAAAGTAATCATATAGTTTGGGTTCTCATGTCTAAGGCTAACATGTGATCCCCATTACATGAACTGAAATGGTAGCAATTGTCCCTCCTTTAACGAGGGCCACGGGATCTGGGCGGCAAGCCTCCAATCGCCAGGATTTTGCAGCTATTAAGTCCTAATACATATTTTATACCCCAAATCTGGCATCCTAATTTATTGTCCAGCTCAGAGCCTGGATAAAATTTACAGGTAGGAACGTGCCAACATCCAACTTATGTTTGCCTCCATTCTTACGTTAAGCTAATTCAGAATTTCTATAGCTGCAAAAGTATAAGCGGGCTCTCTTTCTCAATTACCTCCCGCGCCGTGGAAAGTTTTGACTCATAGCTTCGCACATTCCCCAAAACGGCGTGCGCGTTCCCTTTAAAGAACACGCACTCGGGCGAGAAAAACGCCGTGGAAATAGATAACGCGAGAGCTGCTTTTAACCGCTCTGACTGACCCTTCCAACAAACTACGCTACCCGGCATACAGTCTAATTATGAGGGGTGGGTGGGTTCCTTGCCGTCACGGGCATAAACCACCCAATGAAGAGAAACCTCGGACGAGAGTTAGCCAATGAGAGACAGAGAAGTGTCGGAAAGCTGAAAACCCACCTCCTGGCAGGCCCTCGTTTCCTTTTTAAAAAAAGAAAAAAAAAGAAAAGAAAAGAAAAAAGATTGGTGCGGGACCGGAAATTATGTCAGAAA
>NW_015396322.1:0-8426 GCF_001527695.2 Protobothrops mucrosquamatus
TAACCATATTTGTTGAGTCCATGACACTATCTAACCAGGATTGTTGCATCCATGACACTATATAACCATGTTTGTTGCATCTATGACACTAACCATGTTTGTTGCATCCAGGACACTAGCTAACCATCTCATCCTCTGCAGTCTTCTTCTTCTTTTGCCTTCAATCTTTCCCAACATCATGGACTTTTCCAATAAGTCTTCTCTTCCCATTCAGTGACTAAAGTATTTGAACTTTAGCTCCAACATCTGAATCTAAAACCAGATCAGGTTAAATTCTCTTCTCCTGGGACCTCACCTAAACTATCTCAGTTTGTTCTATTTGTTTGTTCAAAAAAGTTTCCTCTTTTTTGTTCTTCAGGATTGAGGCTCAAACTCTGGTGTTCTTGAACCAGCAGTTGGTGAGGAAACATATAACAATAACAGAGTTGGAAGAGACCTTGGAGGTCTTCTAGTCCAGCCCCCTGCTCAAGCAGGAGATACTACACCATTTCAGACAAACGGTTGTCCAGTGTCTTCTTAAAAACCTCCAATGTTGGAGCACCCACAATTTCTGAAGGCAAGATGTTCCACTGATTAATTGTTCTCACGATCAGGAAATTTCTCCTTAGTTCTAGGTTGCTCCTCTCCTTGATTCATTTCTATTCATTGCTTCTTGTCCTGCCTTCAGGTGCTTTTGAGAAGGCAGGACAAGAAGCAACAGATGGAAACTAATCAAGAAGAGAAGCAACCTAGAACTAAGGAGAAATTTCCTGACAGTGAGAACAATTAACCAGTGGAACGATCTGCCTCCAGAAGTTGAACGATTTGCCATCTTTAAGAGCTTGTCTGCCGGCTGGGTGTTCTCCACCAGACTGAGTCACTTCGCTTCCACTTCTGCCTGAAGCATGGGTGATTGTTAATTTTGTTTTCCTGGATAATGTTCCCACTTGTAAAAAAAGGAAAGCATCTTCTATTCCAAAGGGTCTCCCAGATATGTCATCCCACTCTGTTCCCCTGACAAGCGCTACGCTATTGCTGTCTATTTATACCTCGTCTGATGCCTCCATGTTTTCAAGAGAAGGGCTTAGAAGTTAGGCTGTCAGCAGAAGTCTCCTTGCCCCTCTTGCGTCGATGCGATGAATCAAAGTGAGTTTATGCTCAACTTGACAGAACAACCTCATTAATGAAAGCGGAGAAGGGAGCAGGCAGGGAGAAGGGGATAGAAAAAAACTGAAACTGTAGATCTGAAACTTTGGAGTCCAACATACTGAGGAGGATCTAAAACTTGGACAAACGTGTTCAACTTTGTTGGTGCTTCTGTCAGGTCCCTTCAGAACACGGCTAGAAGGAAGGGGAAGGGGGCACATATTAGTGTGGGTTGAGGAAGTGGTTTGAGGGTGTTTCTGTATTACTAGCATTTGTTTCTCCTTTCGCTCTGAGGTATCTACATGGAAATTAGGGAGGGGGGAATACCCTTGGGCCCATCTGTTTTCAGTCCTGCTGGCCAGCAAGATCTGGGAAATGGCTGATTATCACCTTTTTGGCTTGAAGGTCTCATAACACTCTAAAGCAGTGTTTCTCAACCTTGACAATTTTAAGGCATGTGGCCTTCAACTCCCAGAATTCCACAGCCAGCATTGCTGGCTGTGGAATTCTGGGAGTTGAAGTCCACATGCCTTAAAATTGTCAAGGTTGAGAAACACTGCTCTAAAGCTTCCTCCTTCCATTATGTATTCAAGATGGACAGTGATTAATGTTTATATGTTACTTATATGTATGTGTGTAAGTCTAGACATCATCATCATCATCATCATCATCATTATTATCATCATTATTATTATTGATCATTGCACAGTCAGCCAGATGTTCAGACTGGATTTGGCAATTTTGTCTACCTATCGAGTCCTTCCCAAGGACCTGGGATAGGCAGATGTGGATTTTTGATGGTATTACAGATATCGTCGCAGGATGGAAGCAGTTCCTAGTAAGGCCGCCTTTTGCAATTGACTAATGGCGAATTTGTCAATGCCAATGGTGTTCAAGTGGTGCTCCAGTTGTTTTGGGATTGCACCCAAGGCGCCTATGACTATTGGTACTACCCTTGCTTGCCTTTGCCATAGTCTTTCTATTTCTATTTGTAGGTCTTTGTATTTTGTTATCTTCTCCAGTTCTTTCTCGTCTATTCTGCTGTCTCCAGGCACTGCCACGTCCACTATCCAGACTTTTTTGTCTTTCTTATCAACAATTATTATTATTATTATTATTATTATTATTATTATTATTATTATTATTATTATTATTATTATTATTATTATTATTATTATTGTTGTTGTTGTTGTTGTTGTTGTTGTTGTTGTTATTGTTGTTGTTCTAATTGTTATTGTTATTGTTATTTTATTCTCTGAATGTGCAAAACCTGTCACAGCCAGGATTCAGCTCATGAATTAAGGTTCTTACCCAACACTGATTGACAGAGTTGATGCGATTCTCATCCTAAAAGCTAAGCGCCTTCTCCTCTTTTCTGAATAGAAAATAGTTGCTTCCAAGATGGGTTTTGTCTACAGGAAGATTCTTCGGCCTTTTAATTCCTCGTCAATCTGCAAACGCCAGTAAAGCTGTCATACTCAGAGCACTGTTTCAACATATAGTTTTCAAATATTCTTTAAAAAAAAAAAGCAGCAGGAAAACAAGAGTCCAGTCATGCTCATTAATGTTTCGCATCGGGCTCCCTGCTGCGCAGTTGCTAATTAGCAAGTGCTTGTCATAATTTGAGGTTGGAACACTCATTCACTGAAATTTATCTCCAGAAATTAAGAGGTTCCTGTAGGAGAAGGAGAGGCAGATGCTGGGGGTGGAGTCAAGAGAGCAATCAGCCTGGAATCATGACGTTCCCAGAAACTAACCTCCTATGAATTCCGTTAACTCTTCTCTGTTGCCAATTTAGTGCTGACCGTTAGTTGACTAGATTCTTGAGTGATAAATCAGCTTAACTGGAGCTAAACATGTGGTCCAGATTCTTCTTGCCCTATAGCTCCCTTCATTACTTGTTCGGCTTCCTCACCATCAACCTTTCCATCTCCATTCACACCCTTTGAAAACTATGTGCATCCACATAGTTATCCACATCCACTACGTTACAAAGTTGGGGGAATCATCTCCCAAGTCCCATCCAGAATCTTACAAGCATCAGGCCTGTTATACAAATGTTCAAATGCGCCGATGGTCATGTCTTTTGATACACACTCTAAATATACTTGGATGTGATTCTTTACTCTTTTTGTTTCTTTAAAAAAAAATGATAAATCTCCTGTCTCGTTGGTCATCCATTTTCTCTGCTGCTGAGCTAAATTCCATCTGCTGGGGTGATGGATCAATTCTTGTGAACACCCCAGCTGTACCACTCAATGCAACTCTCTCGTCTTGCTGGGAAATGTCTTTTGGGGGTTAATTTACTTCTTTCTGCCATCTGGATATGAATCTGGGGGCATCTTTGCAGTCTGAAATCACTTTCCTGGGCAAAAGGACCTCTCGAGAATTCAGTGTTCTGCCTCTCCAATTCATCTCTGTCCTAATTTACCAAAAAGTCTGGATCCCAAAGTGAAACCCGAGACTTTTAAATAGCCAAGTATCAACAGCCTCATTCTGATTTTTAGAGGTGTTTTTTTTTCCCATGTACTTTAAGCGTGCTCCTTTGAACTCCATAAGTAATACGCCACTCCAAAAAAGCATTCTGAGATAGCTTTCCTAGAAAAAGCTCTTTTTGGAGAAGAAAGCAACATAAAAGCTTTCAGTGCAGCTTCTTTTCAAGGCTTTGCTTTAAAAATATAAAATAAAATTCCCCATAACATCCACGTTGCAAAGGGTTTCCTGCAGCTTTGGCAGAAAGCGCATCTGTTGGAGGAATCAAAAAAAAAAGTCAAGAGGATGGTCACAACTGTGGGACTATTGCCCCCTTTGCCGTTAAAAAGGGGCAGGGGTTCCCGTGCACGGTTGGGGTCAACATCTGGATGTTTTTCACCTTCTGTCTACAGAATCATCACCCACTTGCAATCTTAGCCCACTCTGAAAAGTCTTCTGAGTCTCTGAATTCCCACCAAGCTGATCTGCAGACCAAGCTAGGCTTCATATCCCAACATACACAGAGGACATCAGATTGCAAAAGTTGGTTTTATTCATAATCTGCAGGCCTCTCAGAAGGTTTTCAAAATGGGAGTTAAACCAAGCTGGTAAACTCTCGGCCCCTACTTCATAAATAATTGCTTAGCCAAGGGTTAACTGTTCCTTCCAACTTTGGCAGTTGAGTGGCTGAAGGTGGTTTGAATGGTTTTGATTTGTCTTGCTTTTTTGGGGGGGGTGTCTTGAGTTACAGGGGGTCACATGTTCTGTCTGAACCCCCAACATGGATTAAATCAGAAACCAGTCATCTCTGCCCTTTGATAGAGATACTACCAAATCATGAAAAGACTAATAAAGAGAGACTATTTGTAAATGAGGGATCTTTGTGCTCTCTGAGCTTGGGGGTTTCCTTGCAGACCCAACTAGGTAACATCATCAGTGCTAGATGGGAGGGGGGTTTGCAGAGGAGAAGAAGAAGAAGAAGAAGAAGAAGAAGAAGAAGAAGAAGAAGAAGAAGAAGAAGAAGAAGAAGAAGAAGAAGAAGAAGAAGAAGAAGAAGAAGAAGAAGNGGAGGAGGAGGAGGAGGAGGAGGAGGAGGAGGAGAAATAATCCGTGTTCTCTGAGCTTGGTAGTTTACTTGCAGCGGTTCATGACCCAACTAGGTAACATCATCAGTGCTAGTCTGATGATGTTACCACCAAACTCAGAGAGCACCAAGGACTCCTCATGAGAAGACTCAATAACCATGAGGGTTTGGGACCTACCCATTCATGAGAGGCCAAGATGGTGGCTGCAAACATGACCCAAGCCACCCAGCCCACCATTGACCCCTACTGCTGTGAAGCTTCAAAAGAATGTCCCAAAACACTGCTAAAAATTCTCTTATATTCCCCCATCTTTTTATTGTATATACAGTTCCCTTGTAAGAACATAGATCTTAGGGGGGGGTTCCAAAGTAAGAAAATGAAGCAATATAGGGCAGTTGCAAAACCCACCTCTGGGGGAAAAAAAAGAGATACAAATCAGGGTTGCTCACACAACTTGAAGAACATGACAGTCAACCTATGATAGGAGCTTTCATAGGTGGTGGGATTCAGCCAGTTCGCACCAGTTCGGCAGAACCGGTAGCTAATTTTTTGTTGACCGGGCCCAGAACGGACTTCCGGAAGTGGCGTCCATACAGAGAAATGGTTGTTCACCTATTTGAATCCCACCACTGCTTTCATCGATTCGTTCATGAATGAATTGGTCTCGCATTGACGTGCACATGGGGTCAAAGATGCTTTTTTTGGAAGAAAATGAGATGCCGTTGCCTTTTTGAATGGCTTAGGGAAGGTCTTCTCACCAAGGATCGGTGTTAAAAGAAAATTCCGGAGGAAAGACGTCCATCGTGATGGTGTGTGCACCTCGTTGGGTGCTCCATCCCTGGAGGGTTTCAAGCGAAGGTTGGACAATCATTCATCTAAAGATCGCATGAGGACTCCTAGCCCTGGACAAGGAGGAAGATGGCTCAGAAGACCTCCTATGTTTTGCTCCAAATGACTGAATTTCAGATTTGTAGAACCACTGGGAGAGTTGTGTGTTTTGTTTGTGTGCTTTGCTTTGTTCTCTTTAGGTCCCCAGAAGCACAAAAATCTGTGCAGGGTTGAAACTGAGAACAGAAGAGCATAACAGAGTTGGAGGGGACTCGGGAGGTCTTCTAGTCCAACGCCCTGCTCAAGCAGGAGACCTTATATACACTGAATGGAATTAGCCCAATCAGTTGCATTGGGACACGTTAGCCACCTTCCAGTACTTGAGGGGCTATCACAGAGAAGAGGGGGGGGTCAACCTCTTCTCCAAAGCACCTGAGGTAGGACAAGAAGGAACAAATGGAGGCTTATCAAGGAGAGATCCAAGCTAGAAGTAAGGAGAAATTTCCTGTTAGTGAGAGCGATTAATCAGTGGAATAGCATGCCTCCCAGAATTGTGGGTGCTCCGTCACTCGAGGTTTTCAAAAATAAACTGGACAACCGTTTGACTGGAGTGGTGTAAGGCTCCTGCCTTGAGCAAAGGGCTGGACTAGAAGACCCCCAAGGTCCCTTCCAGCCCTAGGATTCTATGTTCTATATGCAAAGATTATTGATCAGCTAGGTAGGGACTGTAGCCTCAGACCAGGCAAGCTCTACAAATTAACCTCTGTTCGAAATCTTATCCTGTTCTTTCACACATACAAACATCCCGCAAAATCATGTGAAAACCTCACAGCCTTGTTATCCCCTCTCCAGTTACTAAAAGAGGAAGTGAGAAGGCCTCTACCAAAATGGAAAACTGGACTTTTATACAAACAAGTATATATTTTTTCAAACAAAAAAACCCCTGCCACTTATTTAATCGGGGCACATTCCTCATTGCTTTCAATGAATATATAGAAGGGTATGGCTGGCTGATGAGAGCTAATTAGCTCAAAATAGCTATCCCAGTCTCCCTTTAACTCTAGGACTATATTGCAGGATACTTTGGCACAACCAAGGTTGAAAAGTCTTCTCAAAAGAAAGGGCATATAATGTACCGAGAACGCCCCCCATCCCACCTCCTCTGCCCCCCCAAATAAAAAAAAATCAAGAAAGCTCTTTAAACAAATACCGCAAAACAAATGAGCCATATTAAAAATGAAATAAAAAGGGCACGTTGGTCCGTGGTTGATCAACAGGCCATTTTGTTCTAATTCTTTACAAGGAGGTGTGGATTCCGGCTTTGAAGACGGAATCTCAACTGTGCTTCTACAAAGATTTTCTAGGGGGGGGGAAATAAAAAGAAATAAACCCCACCCCATCCCAGTCTCCAAAATGTTTTTGTTCCCAACGTGTGAAAACGTAACGGACCAACCCATCCTCTTTGTCTCGAGCTGAACAAGATTGGCTATCACAAGTTTCTGGTGGCGTACAAAAAAAAGTTTGTTGTGTTTCTCCGAGATTTGTAGGTAGCTGTTTGGTATCCAATGAAACAAAAGAGAACACAGCCAGGATTTCATCTCACAACCATCGTGAGCCCAGATCTCCCGAAACTGGAGAAGTGTTCTCCATCACTGACTGGGTTTCGCTGCTCCATCATCCATAAAACAGAAGGCATAAAGGTGAATACAAACATAAAAAGATAATTGTGTTTTGTTCTATATATATTTATATATGTATAGTTGTTTGTGTGTGTCTGTCTGTCTGTGTGTGTGTGTTTACATATGGTCCTGAAGTCTTTCCATATAGTCTCTAAATTCCTGGGAATCACCTAAGTTCATATCTTGGCAGACCCATTTGATGTCATCATCACCATCAAAGAGAATGGAGTTGGTGTAGGGGCCACCATCCTCCGGCAGAATGGTGGTGTAGGAGGTGAATTTAACCCTCTTCCGCTTGGGCCCGGGAGGGTTTATAGGTTCGTTTCTGAAGTCCTTGTCACAATCGTATTCAGAAGACCGAAGGATCTGGTTGTGGAAGCTCTTCTGAGAACTTCCGTTGAGGAGGAAGTTGCTTTCTTCAAAAAGTATCCCGCGGTCAATGATGGTGGTGCATTCGTCCGATGGGAGAGAAATGTCCACGGGACTCTCCAACAACTCGACCTCGTTGCCCAGCCACACCCAGTCGTGGGAATGGGGGAGGTTCCCTTGCTCACTGATGGTAAATCTTTTGTGACGGTACTTCCAGGCAAATGCCACACAGTTGATTAAGAAGACCAGAATGGCTAAGCAGAAGACACAGAGAAGAGCATACATCCCAATCTCCAGATCGGTTAAACCTCTGGAAGCCAGAGTGAGATCACTGGGGCTATTCTGCCTTGGGACAGCCTCTTGGGTGGGAAAGCTCGTAGAGGTAAGAGAATTGTTTCGAAGGTGTTCCTCTCTGTGAGAATTAATGGGAGAGCTTGCGTTTGAGTTGGTCAACTCATCCTGATTCATGGAAGCATCGTGTTTGGACCAGTCCTGCCCTGCTCTCTCTCCTTCCAGGGGATTTTCTAACGAGTTGCTTTTAAAACCACCCTCTGCATCTTTGCCATTCTTGGTCTCTTCATTGCGTTCAGATGTCTTTGGAGCAAATTTCACCTTGACGTTCCCTTTCCCAACGGCCAAATTACTCTTGCGCTTGGACTTCTGGCAGGTCTCGCTGATCACCAGTTCTATTTTAATCAACGGTCCTTGGCCTTCACCTTCGGCCACCACTACTGGCCAGTCATCTTCCTGCCTTTGATGGACAGACACCACCATTTCATCCAGCGAGGTGACCACCAAGGAGAAATCCTTGGGGTCGTAGATATCTAAAGGGGTCACGGTTCCATCGCTAAATAAAAGCCAAGTGCTA
>NW_015396323.1:0-5290 GCF_001527695.2 Protobothrops mucrosquamatus
AGCCTGGAGGAAGAACATTCTTCCAGATGCAACAATTGGGGGAGAGCACAAAATCTGGCATTGTTTACAAAGCTAATTTAATGAAAAAAAGGATTAGGGGTGACATGATAGCTGTCTTCCAACATCTCAGGGGTGGCCACAAAGAAGAGGGGGTCAAGCTATTCTCCAAAGCACCAGAAGGCAGGACAAGAAGCGACGGATGGAAACTAATCAAGGAGAGAAGCAGCCTGGAACTAAGCAGAAACTTCCTAACAGTCAGATCAATTTATCAATGGAAGTTTTTAAGAAGAGATTGGACAATGATTTGTGTAAAATGGTATAGGGTTTTCTGCCTGAGCGGGGGGTTGGACTAGAAGACCTCCAAGGTCCCTTCCAGCTCTGCCCTTCTATGATTTTGTAAGGGTTTCCTACCTGAGCAGGGGGTTGGACTAGAAGACCTCCAAGGTCTCTTCCATCTCTGTTATTTTGTTATACAGTTGGGCAGAACAACGTCAAGAAGAATGGGCAGTTCAGCAGAAACGCACATCCCCAGTTCAAAGCCAGACGATTTATTTCCAGGTCTGTTTTGTCTGAAACACCAGATAATGGAGTCACCATTTTGCCTTCTGTTCATGAAAGGGGCCCTGATTCAAATGAGCACGGAAGCTACGCATAAAGGCTTGTCATCTAGTCACAGCTATTTTGATTCTTGGAGCAAAAGAGATCATTGTCTCACCCACAGCAGAGCTGATACGTAAAATGATTTGGATTAAATGCAATCAGTACGAAGTCCACTATGAATGCACAGAAACAAAGGGAAAAAAAAATCAATCCAGTCATGAAATGAATAATTAAAAAAAATCAGATCATCATAAAGTGTTTTTTTTTTTGTTAGCAGCTAGAAGCCTGAATCAAAGGAGCTCCAGAATTGTAAAAATCTGGATGATTGAAGACTGGGTTTGTAAGGCCTGCCCAAAATGCACAAGACTGGAAATAATCCTACTTGGGGGTTGTATTTTGAGGGATCGGATATAGGTAATCCTCATGATACAACCGTCGTGGAGCCTGTCCCTTACGGTTGTATGTCGTGACAGTCGTTAGCTGAAACAGCCTCAATTAACGACACCCATCCCTTGATCTACCTGAGGCAAATATGAATGGGAGAGTCATTAAATGGAGCACTGGGTGCCTGGGGGGGGGGGAGGCCCGCCAAGGCCTACTCAGGGTGAGGGTTGCCTGCAATAAGCCGAGGACCACCTATACACAGAGTTTGCACACTCCAGCATGGAAAGGGAGGTCCCACCCAAGGACTTGCAGGGGTCCAGCCTGCTTCAGGGCCCAGCAATGCAGGTAGTCCTCACCTTACAACAACTCATTTAGCGACCGTTCAAAGTGATAAAAGGCACTGAAAATGGGACTTAGGCCCGTTTTTCACACTATTGCAGCCTCCCCATGGTCCCATGGTCAAAATTCGAACACTTGGCAACCGGCTCGTATTTACGACGGTCGCTGTGTCCTGGGAGTCACGTGATCCCCTTTTGACCAGCAAAGTTCATGGGGAAACCAGATTCGCTTAACAACTGGATTACCAACTTACCAACTGCGGTGATTCACTTAACAAACGTGGCAAGGAAGGTTGTAAAATGGGGCAAAAGGCACTTAACAAATAGCTCGCTTAGCCACAGAAGTTTTGGGCCCAATTGTGGTTGTTAAGTCAAGGACTGCCTGGGCCCAATTTACCTTTCTGTTGCTCCAGTTTCTGAGAGAGGCACCTGGCCCTGGCAGGATCAGTTCCTTACCCAGTTCCTCCTGGCAATCTCCTCCGATTTTACAACAGGTTCTACTCTTGCCATACCATAGAGGTTTTATTTCTTTCTTTTTTTTGGTCAAGGAGCCTCCATTTTTAAGGAGGTTCCGTTTTCTAAAAAAGGCTCCTCCAATTCATGGGTCTCCAAACTTAGCAACTTTAAGACTGGTGGACTTCAACTCCCAGAATCCCTCAGCCAGCCGTGGCTAGCTGAGGAATTCTGGGAGTTGGTCCACCAAGTCTTAAAACTGCCCAGTGCTCCAATTGTTTGTGCGGTTGTGTGTGAGCCTCCTTAAAAAATGGTGGTTCCAAGTTCCATCCCACAAACACACAAAAAAGGATGTTCCTGCAGGTATCTAAGAGGAACGTTTTTAATCTCTCTTCCACCCAAAAAATAATTGCTCCCCTGGAGAAGGTTCTTGCTGCAGGTTGATAGTTCCTTCTGCTCTATATGTGCCCTGTTAGGTCTTCCTGTGCTGAATTCCAGCAGGCTTGTAAGTCTAATTGGCAGAGGAGATCAAGCCAGCTTCCAGCATTTCTCGCTTTTGCCAAAGAAGCAAGCCCTTAAAACAATACCAAGTATGTTTTCCACTTGAAAAGTACAGGAGGAGGAAGAGGAAGAGGAGGAGAAGAAGAAAAAAATAGCTTTCAAAGGTGAGATTTGGCCTGAGATATAGTACATCTCTGGGAGCCACTGTAGGCTCCAGCTGATTTGCTCTTCCCTAATCAACACAGTTTCCATGTATTCCCCCCCCCCCCCAAAGCAACTCAAAATCTATCGGGGGTGGCATGAGGCATCCTTGAGCCTTCCAGGTAAGATTTGTAGAATCAGAACACGCATGGCAAGCTACAGCAGCAGATCTCGTGCTGCATTTTCCATCAAGGAGTCCACAAAGATCTGCTCTTCAAAAACCGCATGGGCTGAAATGAACCTTATTCCTTAACAAGGCCGAAGAAACGGAGATGTTTGGGCATGGCAAAACTCATAAATCCAGACTTTTGCTGGATTTATGGATTTTGACATGAGTGGTAGTTAATGAGTTATGCATGCATTATACCAAAATGGAAGAAACCGTGATTCTCCAAGTGGAGAAGAAAAAGTAGGAACCCAGACCCCTGAAGCATCAAAACCACCATTTCTTTCTCCTCTACTGTATTAGGTCAACTCCTGCAAACTTCTAAACTTAGGCAGCAAGCCCACAAGAACCCAATAGTGTTTTTTTTGGGGGGGGGGAATAACACATCTTTTGGAAAAATTCCCATGTGATCTACCCATGGAAAGGGAGAGAGAGGAAAGAGAGGGAGAGAGGGAGGGAGAGGGAGGGGAGGAAGAGAAAGAGAGGGAGAAAGGAGGAGAGAGGGAAAGAGGGAGTGGAGAGGGAAAGGGATGGAGAGAGGGAAAGAGGGAAAAAGGGAAAGATGGATGGAGGAGGGAGGAGGGAGAGAAGGAGGAGAGGGAAAGAAAGGGAGAGGGAAAAAGGGAAAGAGATGGAGGGAGGAGGGAGAGAAGGAGGATAGAGGGAAAGAGGGAGAGAAGGAGGAGAGAGGGAAAGAGGGAGAGAGGAGAGAGAGAGGGAGGAGGAGAGAGAGAAGGACAATAAACACAGATAACAGCTGTTCTTTCTTTCTAATTTGTCTCCTGCCAAAGGCAGATTTACCACCTTTTCTTCCATCTGGCAGCAAGATAATCTGAATATGAGTTTATCTATTCAGAAATAGCTCCCAAATTTCAAGACATTCATAACTCATCAATAGAATTGCCCATCCTTCTTCATTCAGCCGTGCGGCTCCATCTTTCTCTTCTGTGCAATCATGTGTTATCTCAGAAAGAAAATCAACAGTAACTTTGTAATGGAATGCTGAGCCCGTATTTCCAGTTTCGTTGGCAGCTCCCAAAAACTCTGTTTATCCCCTTTCTATCCGCTGTTGTATATCAGCTTGATGGAAAGATGGAAAACAGATTAATCTCATGCTTTTACCTCTCTGCTGGGTTGATGCACACAAATTATTCTCTTCTTTCATTCCTTCTGAAAGAATCCCATTATTTAATACCTAATCAAGCGGGATCAGCTTTCAGAGGAGGGTTGCATAATTCTTAAGGACGGGTAAAATGTCTTAATGAGATTGAATAGGATTCTCTCAAACCAAGCGAGAGAAGAAGGAGAACTCAACAAGAGGGATGAAAGCAAATTTACTTGGGAGTAAATGGAATGAGATAAACTTAATAAGAACAAGGATATCAAGATGGGTATGAAGCATGAGCAGTAAATTGAAGTTCCTAAATGAGAAATAATATGTCAGAGGGTCATAACTGAGCTGCCACAAGCTCTAACTGAAGGATATAAAAAGTTGGTCCTTATGCACAGCCAGCTGAATTAGTGTAGGGAAATGAATACAATGGATACAATGAACAGGGAGGATCAGGATGAAGATGAGAAGAAGGAAAGGGGAGGATGGAGGAGGAAGAAGAAGAAGAAGAGGAAGGAAGGAGGAGGAGGAGGAGAAGGAAAGGAGAAGATGGAGGAGGAGGAAGAGTAAAGAAAGGAGGAAAAGGAAAGGAGGAGGAGGAGAAGAAGAAGTAGAAGAAGAAGAAGAAGAAGAAGAAGAAGAAGAAGAAGAAGAAGAAGAAGAAGAAGAAGAAGAAGAAGAAGAAGAAAGAAAGAAAGAAAGAAAGAAAGAAAGAAAGAAAGAAAGAAAGAAAGAAAGAAAGAAAGGGAGATTGAACAATTCACAAAAAAAGAGTGAATCACTCTAAGATCCCATCTTCCACTAACTTTTTTCTATCCACCATTTTCTCTTTCGCTCTCTGGTTAAATCGAGGGAATCTCATCCACAAACATAATGTGCATCAGAAATGCAATATTTTGTGCATGCCTGTGCACTTCTCACTGGTGCCAAGCACCGTGCGTCTTACCACATGCCGGCAAGCCAGCAGCCACAGCTGTGCTAAACGAAGCAGAAGGTTTACAAACCCGAGTAGTAGCCCATTGCTTTTTATGTCTTGATGGGTTGTTAGTCAGATAATTTTCAATGTAAACTTGGGTCCCCCCCCCTCTTCCTCCTCCTCCCACCCCATCACTCTTGTCCCAGGGGCCTCTGTGAAGGTGCTTTGCCTTCATGAGTGAGCACTCAAATGCTTCATTTCATTTGCTACTGACCTCCGTCTCGGGAAAATAGGAGAGTGCTGTGGAAAAACTACTTAAGGATGAGTAATAGGTGAATGGTGAAGCTCAGCCGTGTTACTCGGAGCAGCAAATGCTACAAACTAAAGAAGCGGAAAAGCTCGGAGTTGTCAGGTTCTCATCACTGGTCCAGAATGCGGCCGTGCGGGCGGTGTTGGGAGGGACTCGTCGCTCCCATGTAACGCCGCTGCTGCGCGAGCTGCACTGGTTGCCGGTGGCCTTCCGGGTGCGCTTCAAGGTGTTGGTTCTCATCTTTAAAGCGCTCCATGGCATCGGACCTGGATATCTCCGAGACCGCCTTCTGCCGCAGGTTACCTCCCAT
>NW_015396323.1:5764-8423 GCF_001527695.2 Protobothrops mucrosquamatus
CCTAGGGAATTTTAGCGGGGTTTTTTAGGGGATTTTTAAGGACAATTTTAATGATCGGCCTGTTTAAATATTTCTTTTTAATTCGGCTTTTAATTATTGTATTTGTATTGTAGTTTTTATGAGGCTGTTAGCCGCCCTGAGTCCCATGAGGAGAAGGGCGGGGTATAAATTAAATAAATAAATAAATAAATAAATAAAATGGCTTCTTGAAGGCTTCTGAAGGGCAACAGCCTACGAGCGGTCCTCTACTTACAACTGGTTGCTTGGCAACCCAGTTGGGTCTAGTGGTTGAGGCACTAGGCTAGGAAGCAAGAGACTGTGAATTCAGGTCCCACCTTGACCATGAAAGCCGGCTGGGTGACTTTGGGCCCACACCGGGAGATGGTGAGTTCTAGTTCCACCTTAGGCAGGAAAGCCAACTAGGTGACTTTAGGCCAATCACCAGGAGACGGTGAGTTCTAATCCCCCCCCCCAACCACACAGAGTGGTTGCTGTTATAGGGAAAGTATAAGAGGAAGTTGTGCTGGATATGTCGGCCACCTTGAGTTATTTGTACAAATAATAAAGGCAAGATGAATGAACAATAAATGAATAAACAAAGAAGCAAACTTTTAAAAGTTACAAAGGATCCCCCCCAAAAGATACTTATGACCCAGTTCCAAAGTGCCACCGATAACTGATTTTCAGCATCTTTTCAAAGAAAGAAGAGGCTGAGTTAGCGTATTACGCTTTCAAAAGTCTCATCAATCTTATTTTGGAAAAGATTCCAAAGGGGTCGTGCCCTCTGACATCACAGAAGTACCGCTATGTTCTTGGAGACCCCCGCCCAAAAGACCCCAATGGGGAAAAATGTTTTCCCCCACTGCCAAGTTGCTCCCTACATAATAAACTACCTTAACTGTGCATCTAGAGTTCTGATATGTATGCAAGGATGGCATTTGGGAATCTAATTTTAACTGGAAATTTAGGTCACGAATTAGCATATCGGATAATCAGTAAAGGCAACAGGCTCACCCTTCCATCGCTGATGTCAAAAAAAACCCCACAACCCAATGAATTCGAACAGGTAAAGCCTACCTGGATTATCGGAACAAGAGATAAGGCCTAAAATAAAATAAAATAAAATAAAATAAAAGGCACAGGAGTTGGGTTATTATTTCCCAATCTTTTCAACAGCGACAGTTCCCTGTATGGAAACAAAACGGATTTTCCAGTTAGGATTCTGCAAAAGCTGTGGTGCAATTTCAGCCACCTCCTTCCCTCCCTCTTTCCCCAAATCTTTTCATGTAATTTATTCCCCCAGAAAACCCCATCGCCTCAAGCTATGAAAATGAGGACTAAAGACCAATCTGCATATTCATACGAATCCCATCGACTGTGCCATGTGCGCTAGCTAGAAGGCAGAAGTTAATGTGGACAACTTCTGTCTGATGAATCTGTCCACTCTGGAAAGAAAGAGAAATGCTTCAGGCCACATTCACACGACGTCCTAACATGCGTGCCCAGGAAACTCAATGTCTGGGTTTATTTAATCAGGTTATATTCAAGCAAAGAATGCAATGTTAGATTTGAGTTTGGAGAAGAGAGGCTTTTGTCTTTTTCTGTTCCCCCCCCCCTCTTTGCCTTGGAGAATATTGAATTCAGGTTTGGCTGGACTACACTCTTGCTGCGGTCGTCCCTTGGGCATCAAAAGCATGTTTTTGGAGGGGAGCCTGATTTAAACATCATTTTTTTTATTTGAAAAGACCAACAAAAGAGAGGGAGGGATGGAGGGAGGGAGGGAGAGAGAGAGAGAGAGAGAGAGAGAGAGAGAGAATGAGTGTTTGGTCTAGTGGTAACCAGGAGACTGTGAATTCTAGTCCTGCCATGGACATGAAAGCCGATTTTGATTTCACATTTGATGTGGACATACACCCTGCTGTTATTTTTTACAGTCTTAAGTCACCGTGTTAGAAGAAAAATGAGCAAAACTCTAATTTTCATTTAATCTCTTTGCCCTATTTTTGTTGGTCCCATCCATCGGCCAAAGGTCAGTCTCTGGTACATTACTCCATGTCAAAGTTTTGAAACTTTAATTTCCCCAAGGTGTCAATTTCCATTGTAGAGGAATCGTGTGGCTGTCTTTCAAATTCACTGATTTTTCTCATGGCCCAATAAGTTTCACAGGAAACTTAGCATACAGTGCCGTTTGAAGTATACAAAATCCCAAGGTTTGGGGTTTTTTTTCCCCAATGGAAATAAGCTAGAACGGCATTGTTATTCTCCTGATCCCACTGAATGGCAGTTTGGGAAAAAAAAAAAAAGTACCAGTAATTAAATTGCAGGCTCCGGCTTCCATTACTTTAAAAACCTCTCTTGCTAATTTACGGAGTTGTTCACACAAATCTATCTTATGCATAATTGGTTTTAAGTCAATAGCAAACAGAAAGGATGGCCGATACGGGCCAAGGCTTTAGTGCAGATGAGCCAGCTGGCAACTGGATGTTTCTATCAAAATACCTGCTTATCCATCAGGTTTTAAGAAGCAGATTGGGCACAATGTCCTTGCTAGAATTAAAAAACGTTTTAGCCGGCCAAATATTTCCAGTCAATGCACAGAGTGCCTGGATACCCTTTCAACTAGATGTTTATCATACGTAGACATTAAAGTCAGATTTTT
>NW_015396324.1:0-4127 GCF_001527695.2 Protobothrops mucrosquamatus
GAAGAAGAAGAAGAAGAAGAAGAAGAAGAAGAAGAAGAAGAAGAAGAAAGAAGAAGACACAAAATCAGTGATTTAGAAAGATGAAATGAAATAAATATTAAATGAATTCCTACCATGGCTGTAGTTATAATACACCCGTTGCCCGCTTCTGGGTTTTGGAAGCGCCACGCGAGTTTCAGTTGTTTTGAAACTGGAGAACTTGGACTCTATGAAAAGCTGCTGGATCATCTCATCCATCAAAATCTGGCGGTCCGTGAGGCTGAGCGACACTATTTCGATTCGGATTCTTTCCGCAGTCTGGTTAAAGACAAACAACAGGACCGTTGCTGATTGTAATACACCACCGTCTCACTTACTTGGGCCATGTCATGCTGGGGAATTCACCAGAGAAAGTAATTATATTTGGAAGAGATAGCAGTAAAAAGAAACCAGGCTGTCAAAGAACACGGAGGCTGGACACCATCAAAGCCAACCCCAGCCAGAGCAAAGAACTCAAAGAAGCAGTGCAAGATCGGAAGATGGGGAGAGACCTGGCCCCACAGAAGGTCTCTCTAGACCTGGCCAGTCTAGAGAAAAGAAGGACTAGAAGGGACATGATAGCAGTATTCCAGTATTTGAGGGGCTGCCACAAGGAGGAGGGGATCAACTTGTTTTCCAAAGCACCAGAAGGCAAGACAAAAAACAATGGATGGAAACTGATCAAGGAGAGAAGAAACCTGGAATTAAGGAGAAACTTCCTGACAGTGAGGACAATTAACCAGTGGAACAGCTTGACTCCAGAAATCATGGGCGCTCCATCACTCGAGGTTTTTAAGCCACATGTCTGAAATGGTATAAGGTCTCCTGCTTGAGCAGGAGGCTGGACTAGAAGATCTCCAAGGTCCCTTCCAGCTCTCTTCTGATTCTGATTCAGAAATGTCAAGAGTCGAACACAACTGAATGGATAACATCATCATCACCATCAATGTTCCACAAGCAGACATGTCACACAGGTCTTGGGTGACAAAGCTGCAAAGGACTCTTGATTTGGGGATTCCTACAGTCTTTGCAAGAGGCAACCCACTTATGTTTTATGTGACCTATAATAAATAATTGTTTTTTTCTTCTTTAATTATGACCTCCCTTTACACTTCTTTCCTCCATTTGGATCCGCCATTTACACTTCTTTACGCCATTTGCTAAATGGTACATCCACTAAACATGAAACCAACCTATGTCTGGGGGACTACTCTCTCTGGTGTAACCACCACACCTTTCACCCTACAAAGTACATCTTCTCGGATCATCATGCAACATGATTGCCCTTGAAACCGCTAGCTTTTCTGGGTGTAGTAAAAAATCACCATCTTTAATACACGAGCATGCATTTACAAGATGTCTTCATTTTTTATTATTTTTTTGAAGATTAAAAGGAAATCTCTGATGGTGTCAAAAACGTGCGTGTTGATTGCACTATCCATTTAACGTGTTATCGCTCAAAATAACACTGTCCACGAGGTGGAAGGCGCTCCGTGTTAAATATTAAAAGACAAGCACGCAAGGAATCTCTCGGTGGTTTTCAAAGAACGCACAACCTGTGCGATTTCAAAATGAGGTTAGGCTGAAGAACACTTGAAGGGTGAGAGATTTGTCTCTTCAAGAAACAAACTGAACACCTTGGAGGGTCTCAGCTGTCAAATTCTTCTCAACTCTCTCTTGAGGGTGCCTGTTTGACTTGAAAGTCAATTTCTCCCATCAGCAATCCGATGGCTTCTATCTCCATCACTCACCTTGCAGTAATAGTCACCAAATTAAACAATGTAAAAAACAAAAAAACAAAACCCATAATGCTGGGTTTATCTTCAAACCAAACATTCATGCCATCTTTCAAGTGAGACATAGCAACTGACATTTTTCGGAAGAATATTCTATAATTAAGCCGTTGAAAACACCCCAGGATTTCCTCGGTAAATAAATATATATCCTTCCTACAGAACAATATCCTTGCTGTCAACCTCCTTCAATATTGGATGAAGCTACCTTACTCCCACTGTTTTCAAAAGGCATTTTCTTTTATTATGTATCCTAAGACACCTTAACTAAAAACTCAAATCTGAATATTTCAATAAGATTGTTTTATTATTCAGTAGATTCAT
Organism: Protobothrops mucrosquamatus; assembly: GCF_001527695.2. Classification (NCBI taxonomy): domain Eukaryota; kingdom Metazoa; phylum Chordata; class Lepidosauria; order Squamata; family Viperidae; genus Protobothrops; species Protobothrops mucrosquamatus. The sequence continues at coordinate 2,136 of NW_015396324.1, forward strand.
GGAAATTTTACCAGGACGACAGCAAATATTCCACACCGTTCTGTCTCCGCTAATGCAGGTACACAGCTTCAGCTGGCAATATTACCAGGATTAGCATAGTATGATGAAATATTTAAAGGAATTTTCTTTTCGTAAAAACCTAATAAATCAAATGACTGCCAAATGTCATTAAAGTGATGGTCTTTGACTTGAATATGCTTTTCATATTCAAATTCGAAAAGAGGCAGAAGGCTTGGAAAGGTTACTCGTTTCAACTAATAACCTCAAGCACCCTACATTCACATGCATAAAAAATGAAATTGCTTCCATTGTCTAATTTCACTTTAGAAACAGCCTCTTTCGCTTCCTGTCGCATGTATGTATAAGAAGTATTTTTAAGTGAAATTCAGAGTAATTCCCAGCCGAATGCTTAACTCGGCTGTCAAAAGCAGCTCGGGTATAGGCGCCGGTTTACAAATGCCGTCCAAATATAAACAAATATATGCAGTAGCAGGATACAACACATATTAAAAAAAAAAGCAGAAAGACCTCCCGTCCGCCATCTTGACTTCTTTTGGTGGCTACCAGCCCCTGACAAACAACAAACCTGTGAGGTGGGTTGGCTGAAAGGGACTGGTCCAAGGTCATGCAGACTTGTCGATAAGAAAGACAAAAAAAGTCTAGAGACACCAGAACAGAAGAGAAGGAACTGGAGAAGGTAACAAAATGCAAAGACCTGCAAACAGAAATAGAACGACTGGGGCAAAAGAAAGCAAAGGTAGACCCAACAGTCATTGGTGCCTTCGGTGCAATCCCAAATCAGCTGGAGCACCAACTTGAATCTCATCGGCATTGACAAATTCACCATCAGTCAATTGCAAAAGACGGCTTTCCTTGGAACAGCTTAGAACAATTAACCAGCGGAACAACCTGCCTCCAGAAGCGGTGAATGCTCCAACACTGAAAGTTTTTAAGAAGAGACTGGACAGCCATTTGTCTGAAATGGTATAGGGTTTCCTGCCTGAGCAGGGGGTTGGACTCGATGACCTCCAAGGTCCCTTCCAACTTTATTATTATTATTATTATTATTATTATTATTATTATTATTATTATTATTATTATTATTATTATTATTATTATTATTATTATTATTATTTATATGCCTATCCCAGGACTATGGGAAGAGGTGGACAAAAATGCCAAATCCAGCCTGGACATCTGACTGACTGTGTGTCGAATCAAATAATAAACAGTCATTATTATTGCCTTACTTTCTGCAGTGATCTTATTCTCCCACCTATAGCCTAAGCCCCAGATGCATCAATAAAAGCTTTTCAATTTCCTGATCCTCAAATTTTACTTGCTATACTGCGGGAGGGAAAAAAAAATTCCCACATATGTTCCTGGATAGCAGAGATACATCCACCTGGACTTTGAAAGCTGTTTAAAAAAAAAAAAAGCTGGATGTCAACATTAATTATGAACTTTTAGAACCTCATTTAAAGAAAATGATGATGACAGTTTTCACTAAAATGCTATTAGTGCTAAAAAGAAAAAAAGAGAGAGACTATCTATAACGAAGGGGAAAAGATGTAAACACACCTAGAGGAGAATGAGGCCACCGCAGAATAAATTGGTTTTGCTAAGACTCTCCCCGCGGGCACATTTGAAGATAACTTGAGAGCTGACAGCAGTAAAATTTTATTGTGATAATTGAAAGCTATATTGTTCTCAAATAATCTCAGGAAGATGTGGAGAGATGAGAACAAGCATTGTTTAATTTTATTTCAGCTGTATTTCAGCCTTTCTGAACGCCCATGCAAATTCTCAAACGCCCCACGCCTAGCTCGGGAGCCTGTAACAAGGCTTTTAATCAATGTATTATACATCAAATTGATAATGCTAACTTCTGATTATATTCACATGTATGAAATATTCATAAAGAACTGTCCAAAGTTTTACATTTTTCTGATTTTCCCCACCCACCCCTCCTCCTTCCATTAATTATCATGC
>NW_015396324.1:6638-8422 GCF_001527695.2 Protobothrops mucrosquamatus
GGCAGTCTTTCTTCCACCAGTTGCTTAAATACTCAGGGATTTGCCCGAGTTCTTTCTTCATAACCGTATCTTATCCTCGTTGGTTGCAAAAAGAGAGAAACGTCAGGCCCGGTCGTTAATTTAATGCCTGTGTGTACACTGGTTTGTCCTGATATTGCAGCAAGTCAAATAAATAATAGAAATAGAAACAGAAACAAGAGTAGAATAGAATAGAATAGAATAGAATAGAATAGAATAGAATAGAATAGAATAGAATAGAATAGAATAGAATAAGGAACAGAATAGAATAAGGAATAGAATACAATTAGAAATAAGAATAGAATAGAATAGAATATGAAAATGGGGATAGAATAGAATAGAATAGAATAGAATAGAGAACAGAATAAGAAGCAGAATAAGGAACAGAATAGAATAAGGAATAGAATAAGGAATAGAATAGAATTAGAAATAAGAATAGAATAGAATAGAATAGAATAGAATAGAATAGAATATGAAAATGGGGATAGAATAGAATAGAATAAGGAATAGAATAGAATAAGAAATAGAATAGAATAGAATTAGAAATAAGAATAAAATAGAATAGAATATAATATGAAAATAGGAATAGAATAGAATGAGACCTTGGAGGTCTCCTAGTCCAGCCCCCTGCTCAAGCAGGAGAACCTATACCATCTCAGACAAGTGACTGTCTAGTCTCTCCTTAAAAATCTCCAGTGATGGAGACACCCACTATTTCTGGTGGCAAGCTGTTCCACCGGTCAATTGTCCTCACTGTTAGGAAGTTTCTCCTTAATTCCAGATTACTTCTCTCTTTGTTCAGTTTCCAGCCATTGTTTCTCGTCCTTCCCTCTGATGCTTTGGTGAATAACGTGACCCCCTCCTCTTCTTTGTGGCAGCCCCTCAGATACTGGAAGACTGCTATCATGTCTAAAGATAGTCCTCAACTTACAACAATTCATTTAGTGACCATTCTAAGTGACAACGGCACTGAAAAAAGTGACCGATGACCATTTTCCACCCTGAAGGACCACTGCAGCATCTCCGCAATCACGGGATCCAAATTCGGTCGCTTGGCCACCGACTCACCTTTATGACGGCAACAGTGCCCCCCGCGGGGGTCAACGTGACCAGCTCTTGCGAGCTTCTGACCAGCCAAACTCAACTCGCCCAACGACCGTGTAACTTGTTTAACAACTGCAGCGATTCAGTTAACGTGGGTGACAAGAAAAAGTCGTAAAATGGGGCAAAACCTACTTCACAAATTTCTCACTTAGCAACGTAACCTCTGGGCTCAATTGTCACCGTAACTCGAGGACTATTTGTAATGACAGATACCTGATCAGAGGTGTTTTGTTTTTTTCCTCCTCCTTCTCTTCTCCTCCTGGCAGTGTCCCTCAACCTTCCCTTGTAAAAAGAGGACTGGGAAAAAGTCAGAAAGATCGTCCCACGTGAATCTTTCTGAACCCGTGAGGTAATTTAAATCTTAATTCCCTCTCGATAGAATGGAGTGCAACAATCCCCAAGATTTTCTGCAAGGCTGCCTAAGAATGAGTAATTTTCCTGTTTGGCTCCTATTGTTACGGCTTAGAACAGGGGTGTCCAAACTTTTTTCAAAGAGGGCCAGATTGGATGAAGTGAACGTGCTGGAGGGCCGAACATTTTTCCGAACATTCTTTGAACCATTACAATTAAATGCAAATGAATTATTTTATGCCTCTTTCCTCTCCCTCTCTTTCCTCTTTCTCTCTCTCTCTCTCTCCTTTCCCTTTCCTCTCCCCTCTCTC
>NW_015396325.1:0-8419 GCF_001527695.2 Protobothrops mucrosquamatus
AGAAATTACAGCTAAAATCATCCAATATACAAGTGCCAGAGATTGAAAGATATTGTTCCTTCTTTCAATCAGTGAAAAATAATTATAAAACAACAACCCATAACTCTAACATACCCCAACATACTAAGCCAAAACCAAATAAAACAACATTATGGCTTAGTGTGTTATGAAACAGCTCATATTACAGAAGAAAAAGGGGTGTGTGTGGGGGGGGGGAAGCGGGAGAGATTTGTTCATAGCTTGAATTGCTTAGAATTAAAGCAATTCTACTTGTTTTAATATGCAAAGGTACTTGTGTGATTTATCCTGAAATATCATAAATTTCCAATCATATTAATCAGATCCATGTTGCATATTGCATGTGCCATACATGAAGGAATGTCATTTGATCAAGCCCAGGAAGAGCGTCTTTTCTGTCACAGCACCTGCTCTTTGGAACATCATTTCTCCTGACGTTAGACTGGCCCGGAGCTTGTTGACCTTCTGGAAGGTCCTGAAAACAAAACGTAGCCATCTGGACTGGGTATAGAATGGTTGTTTTGCTAGGGAAATGGATTTTTTTAAAATCATTTTTATTGTTTTAATGTTTTACCAATTTTTGTTGTATTTTGGTGTGTATGTGTTTGTGTTTAGCTTTGTAAGCCACCCAGAGTTATTGGCAATTATATAAATTCAATAAACAAATACATAAAATAATAATGAATTGTTAACTAATTGTTTCCAACAAATTCTTCACAAATATCTAGAGGAAGAAATATCAATATGGCATGTAAACTTTATGAAGTAAGTGTGAGTTACCATTACCATGATCTTCTGATTCAGGTAGCATCACAATGGGTACACCTTTGTGCAAAAGTCTCTAGCCATGGACTTCACCTACTGCTTAAGCAGAAGCTGTGAATCCAGGAGGATCCTAAATCAAAGATGAGCACCATGGGAACTACAATTCTATCTATAATAATTAACTAGTTAGGTGTCATAAAATTAGTGTTGAATTTTAGTGACCATATAAATAGATTTTCTCAAGGAGGATTTGTTCATAACCTAATCCTTTAGGTTTTCAACAAATTACCTGTTGCTACAATAATTGAATCCATCCAGTCTAGAATAACTACTGAGACCAAAGCCAATCCAAAAGCACTGGATTGCCACAAGTAAACTTGAGGAAAAATAATTTGGTATTCTTGGGAATTAATCTGAGCTTGCTTTGTTGCTGGTTCAAGCTTTCAATGCCATCTTCAGCACAGAAAGAAAACCACAGAGAAGAACAGACTAAAATATTCACTCTTACATTCTAGTTTTATCTACAAAGAGTTGTTTTTATTACTTTTTGGACACCAGTTGGGCATCCCATTACCCAACCTTCAATGTTACAGTCCAGGAAAGACTTTACCACTGAACTGCAGTGATGTCATAAATTAAAATTTGAATATATATGACTCCACTTGGGAAAATTTCAGGATAAAGAGCAAAGGGTGTATTCTAAGGAATGTTTAATTTAACCAACACATATTAAAGCATGAAGCTTCTCCAGATGGTATCAAGCAATATTAAGATTGTGACTCTTCTTTGACTAAATATATCTAACATCCCTGATTCTTAAGTTTGGAATTCAGATTCAGGTGCTATAGCTCAGAAGTTGTATGTTTATATTATCTCCATATAAAAATTAGCCACCTGGATCTTCTAATTCTATTAGTGTAACAAACTGTTGACAGTCTATTGAAATGCCATCTGTTCCACTTACATTTCCATTGTTGAGCAAAAATATACTGATTGAACTAATATAACTTTTTTTTAAAAAAAATTAAAAATATATTTTTTATGATTTTTGAATTTACCATTACAATTGCAATTGGAATTTACCATTACACTATTTTAGTGTAATAACATTGCAATGCAATATTTTATGCAGAAGTAATTTAAAATGTGTTCGTAATATTTTTTTATGGGGTTATGTTTAGATCTGTAACTTTTAGAATTCTAAATGTTCCTAATTAATTGAAGAACATGTTTTTTTAATAATACATGTGAACATAATTTAGCTGATAAAACTGCACCTTTGAAGTACCATATTAAAAGAGAATCTTTCCTGTTTCCTAGAATAATGCCTACTGCTACAAGTGTGCATCATCACTTAGCATCTTCAACTCTAAAGAAAATATGCTTCCATGCCTACATTTACCAACATGCAAATATCAGTATATTTTATACCCAGATTAATTGTGAAGATGTATCCACTTAATCATCTACTCTTTTTTTAAAAAAAGTTTGATTTAAATTCTGGAAACCAAGAAGGAAATCCATCTGCTGTTTTGTTATATATGAGACTCATCTAAGAATAAAATATTGAGGATGACATATATAGTATCAAACATTTATTTATTTATTTATTTATTTATTTATTTATTTACAAATGGTTAGCAACATAAAGATCAGTAATATCTGAATATAATAAATAATAGAGATGGCATTTCAGATTCAGATAACTAATAGAAACGCTCCCAAAGTCTACAATATCAAAAGCTTTCAACATAACAATATCAAATAACTATGTAAAACAATTACCCCTAGAAAGAAGGCTTAAATGTAAAAAGAAACACCAATATTTACCCCATCATATGGTCAACATTTTGCTGGGAGTTTATAGGTAATAATAGGCAACAATATATATTCTGTTTAAATAATCTGCTAAATAAGAGCATCTGTTGGCTGATATAGTAGTAGGATCGTCCTCTAAGTGATGGACTAAAGTATCCAAAACACAAAACACCAACTTAAAAATCTCCAGGGATTTTGAATCCTTTTTCTACCATAAAATGAGACCCAATTGCTTTCCACTGGGATTTAAAAATCACAAATGGACCTGAGCTTATGGAATCGGCTCAAAAAGCCAAAAGTCCAGTAGTCATGTAGATTACACAGTTAATCCTATAAAAATATGCCATGTCCTTTAAAAGCCAGGGATAGAGGAGGGGGGCAAATCATGACCCCTCCTGAGGCCAAACACAATTTGTGATGTGACCAAATCTTTATGTTTTCTCCCAGTAGAAATAACCATATATTTTTCCTAAGAAAGTATTAGTATTTCCCTAGGACTAGGACTTCATTACTAGCATCATATTCTTTTATGATGCTAAAGCTTTTGGTGTAAATGCACTTTATTTTAAAGGGTCAATTCCATTAAAAAAACCAGGCTTCTCAGAAAATGTGGGAAAGATCAGAATGCAAGTGTATTTCTTTTGTTTATAGAAACCATTACAATGCATGCAGAATTCTTTTGCTTAAAACCCATCTTACCACTCCAAAGAAAAGAATGTGAAATTCTGTTATTCAGAATCTTATTTGCTATGCAATAATCACGCAATGCTAAGAATATAAACAAAATAATTCACAGCAGAGACTGGATAAACCAAGTAATTCACATTTGTAATTTCTGGGTTCTTTTTTTTTTCTTTTTGGTTTTAAAAAAGTTGATTTTAAGCCCATTGCAGCACACACACACACACACATACACCTATGAATATTTTTGCTAATATATTTTAAACACACATTTAAATTTATAAATGTAAGTGTCATAAATAAGCCTTACAAATATAGTCATTCACTGTTTTATTCAAGTAGAGAATTTTTGAATTTAAATCAGTTGACACTTCTTCCTAATTTTACTTCAGAATCACTGGCTCCGTACAAGATGCTTGGCAGAACCACCACCACCACTCCCCGCGCCCCTGATCGGACCCACGTGGCACCTTCTTTCCAGTTCCAACGCAGTCCTCTGTCACTTCCTCCGCCACTGTATGCAGTCTTATGAACAAAAGAAGTTTGTGGGCAGTCCCACAAGTTTATGGGACTAAAAAAAAAAGTTCAATCAATCAATTCCAACTTCATGAGATCTTTTTTTTCTGTGAGAAGTTGGAATTGATTGATTGAACTTTTTTTTAGGTGGTGGAGGACTGGGTGGAGGACTGGAAGCCACAGCGGAAGGATAAAAGAACTGCATGCGGCTCCGGAGCCGCAGGTTGCTGACCCCTGTTCTTGACTGTCCTTTGAATGTACTGCAATACATAACCTTGGATTTCTAAAGGGAAAAGAGATGAAACCTTGTGTAATATCTCCTGTGAATGTGGTCTGGACTATCATTGTCATTTATTTTATAGGTCAGATAGATCAAATCTCCCAAATGGTTTTCCTGGGAACTTTTTGGATCTTGATTCAAAACTTTAATATATCTAGGAACTTATTTGGCTTTGTTCCTACAGTTGGATAGCTGTCTCCCTTCTTCTCTTCTCTTACTAACCTCTAAATCCCAGATGTCTGGGTTATCATTCTTAACATTCCCAGTTTGAATACCCATCAGAATTATGTGCACTTTTAGCCCAGCACATCTAAGGTTGTAATAGAAAAATCTGTTCAGAATAGATCATGATGACGACGATGGCAATGATGATGATATTCTACTTTTCTTCCACAAGGTCAACATGACATAGCTAAAAGGTTGTCCCTTAATTTTGTTCCCCAAATCATCTCTGTAAGATAAACTAGGCTGAGAGAGATTACCTAAAGTAAATACTAAAATAGGTATTTAATCCTAGATCTTCCTGGTTATACTCCATTTCATTCATTCATTCATTCATTCATTCATTAAGAGGGCATGGTGGCTTAGCAGTTAAAGATGCTGAGCTTGTCAGCTGGAAAGCTGAAAGCTCAGGTTTGAGACCCAAGTGCAGCATGACTGGGTGAGCTTCCGTTGCTTGCTCAGCTCCTGCCCATCTAGCAATTTGAAAGCATGCAAATGCAAGTAGATAAATAGGTACCACTTTGGGGGAAGATAACAGTGTTCCGCGTACCTCAGCATGTAGTCATGGTGGCCACATGAACACAGAAATGTCTTCGGACAATGCTGGCTCCCTCGGCTAAGAGACAGAAATGAACACCGCTCCCGGAATCAGAAACAACTGGAAAGGGGAAACATTTACCTTTATTTATTAAATTTATATGCTGCCCATCTCACTGTAAGCCAACTTTGGGCATGCAATAAAAATATATTTCAGAGCAGTTTTGCTAAACTGAGGTGAATGCATTTTTAAAGTACGGGGGGGGGAGAGATCATTTTGGAAGACTTTATTAAATTGTACCATTTATAATATTGCTTCTTTTAGTCTGCTCTGCCCACTGTGAGTTGTTTGTAATGTCATTACTATTTCTGTGGCTGCCTATAGAGGCCTTCCTTTTTCTGTGAGTCTAAAATAAACATTTTGAATTGGTTTGCAATTTCAGGTCATGACTTCTGACCTCATTGCAAGGTTTCTCCAATCTTCTTTGCAGTTTGATACAATTTGGTGTATTTTGTCCAGCCAAATAAAAATGTTCATTTTAAAAATAAATGGAGTTTTTCAGTTGAATGTTAAATGCACTAGTTCAGCAGCCATTTGCTGCAGGCTTATTTCTCATATGGATTTCACTGCATGGCAACTTACTTTCCAAGAGTCTGGTGCCTATTGTAATCATTGTGAAAAGGTGACTGTTTTAATAGGACTTCAGACAAAAGATACAGCAAATGGATTTGTCCTTTTACAAAATCTAATGTAAGTTTTACAGAACTCTTGCGGAGACAGAATGGCAAAGACATTTTCTCTGCAGAATTTGTCATTCAGTATCATCACTATTCACAGAATCAGTGCAGGGATCTGAACTGAAGCACCTCCAACAGATGATTGTCCAATCTCTGCTTGAGCACATCTAGTGAAATGTAGCTCAACGTTTCTTTAGATAACTGGTTGCAGTCTGGGTCATATTGTCAGGAAATCAGTTACTATTAGATTTCTTTTGTGTCCTTTCGGCATTATCCAGTTTAATTAGATTGGTTTGTTCATTCACCTCAAAAGTTGAGTAGTCCAGTTACAAAGATAATGCATCAAATAGGTTTCCACTATTTGTAGACATCAAGTATATTTTCCTCCATAAAAATACTCTATTTGGGATGAAACACACTAATTTAAAACAATTTGGAGTGTTAGCAAAATATGTGGTGTTTATTAGAAATTTCCATGGCTTTGGAAAGGGATTAAGGAAAGAAATTAACTAAGAGCCAGATTATCAATCTAGAAATCAGATTTACTAATATTTGTATGACCATAGGCACCATGAAGCATCTGCATAAGTAGGAGTAGCCATGCAATACTGGGGGATATTATATAAATTATGGCTTACCTTTCAGCTTTTAACTATCTGCTATTTCAGGTGAAGTAGAATACATGTGTCCTGGTGGAGTCAGATTAGCTACTTGCCAAATCAGGATCTGCTGATCTTGTCCTCTCTATCAACAGAATGGCATTGCCTGGCCTATATATGTTATCCTTAGTATCAGAAAAAATGTGCTGAACGTGAGTGTTGAAAGTGGTTTTTAAGCAGCACAGTATCCTCTAGAATCATCTTAACAATATGTGCACAATATATATTGTGTAATGAAGTTAGGGTTTATAATCCCTCAATAATAGCTAGGTGACGCTAGAAGAATTGTAAGTCATTAATGTGGAAATCGCCTGGGAAGCATGATTTTAGCTTATATAGGCTTTTGAGCTTCACAAGGAGCTTTTTATGTACTTATACAACTATAGCTATTAACAACTATAACCTCTTGTCATAGTCATAATAGTTTAATATTAAATTATTTTCATTTTATTATTTTGTCACACCAGATTGGTGATTAATCTTTTAATTACCAATTCTTTTAGACAGGAGTAAATATTTCTGGTCTATCTCTCTATGTATTATATTTGTCCAAAAATCAGATGATTTCCACTTCTCCAATTAGAGCCTCCTAAACAAAGGATGATTGCAGAGAGAGAAAAAAATCCATTTTCCTGTGTAACCATATTCTCATGAATCAGTTTCCATTTTAAAACAATTTTCTATTGTAATAAAAACAATAATATATGATTTAGGTATCTGAGATTAATTCTACTAAGGAGATGTGTTGGAGAATGTGTTAGGGGAAATTAATGAACTCTCATCTTTCTTATCTTGACTTGCCATTTTGTGTGCATCTCTAAACAAAAAATAACAATTCTTCTACAAATGTGTAAAATTAACGTTGGACAGAGAACTAGTCATGAAAGATAGTGGTTGCAGACTTTAATATAAAAGTTATAACTGATGTTGATTTGTTTAGCTACTTGAGTTTATAAATGTGATCATTACACCTTGAGAATTTACTTGACATTTGAATTAAGACATATATAGCTCTATGGGTAATTGAAAAATCAAAAACCCGGTTAGTCCTATACTGTATTCTGGGTTACACATTTGCCAAAGAGGAATTTGAGAAAGCTCACAATGTGGGCAGATGGGTAATAATTATCTTACATTATTTTCCCTAACCATTGGTATTTCTAAATACAATAACTCAGATCCAGAGACAAGTAACATTATCTCTGATAGAAATAAATAACATTGACACTAATACAGAGCCTTTCACCATTGAAATGATCCATTGGTAATAATGGTTCAAACTTTTACTAGACCATAGGTGGGCTTGATAATCAGATGGTTACACTACATATGGAGTTCTTCATTTTAAATATGATGATTGATATAAGTGGGTAAAAGATAGACTTAGATATCTGATGAAGTGCAGAGGGATGGTTAAGATATCTGTTTCTTAAGTGCTTAAGAATTGCAGCAAATGAAATCAATCCCTCCCCTAAAATAAAAATAACATTTTAAAAAATTGAAATTGTTTGGATAAAACAATTGCATAATTTATTTGTGATTAGGATGAGGATAGAAATTTCAAGATGGATTGCAAGATTTCTTCAGATCTTGGTGCAAATGTTGGTGAAGGAATACAGAGATCCAACTGCAAGGGTTCTAGAATTACCTCTGTAGAATTCTGAATCGTGACCAGCTTCCCTACACATCTGACAAGCTATAACTTCCTATCATCTGCACATTTGGAGATCACATTTGAGGGATGAAAGAACTAGGATGATTACTAGATGGCAACAGAGTTACAATTGTTTTAAATTTCTTTGCTATCATCTAGTGATTGTCTAGATTAGAGGCCCCCAACCTTTTGGGCACCAGGGACCGTTTCCGTAGAGAGAGGTTTTTCTATGGACCGGAGGGGGCGAGGGGTGTGGTTTCACCTGCTGCCTGCATCCTGTAGATGGGGCTTTGCTTGTTTGTACGGCCCAGTTTCTGGCATGCTGCGGGACCGGTGCCGGTCCACGGACCGGGGGTTGGGGACCCCTGGTCTAGATTATTGCAACTGCCTTAATCACTCAGAAGCAAGCTTTTCTATTTGCTTAGTTTTTTCTTCTCTTCCTTTCTTCTGTGGTCATCCAAGTAGCAGCAGAAACCAATTAGAAATTATATACAAGTTATTTTGCATATCGGGTGATCTTTTGTCAACAAG
>NW_015396326.1:0-2002 GCF_001527695.2 Protobothrops mucrosquamatus
CAGAAGACAAGTTGCTCATGGTTGGTTCATGGTTGGGTGCAATCAGTCTATAGTCTTCCTTCTCTAATTGGGCTGGCAGTTCTTATTGCTATAATACTTTAGCTTAAATGTGGATTAGCGAATAAGTTATAATTAGCTGGGTTTGCCGTACTATAATCCAATCTTTGGATTATAGCATGGCTCGGCAAGCGAAATCTTGCTAAGTCCACGTGGTCTTGTGCAACCGAGTCCCTAGTTTCACTGGGAAAACATTGCTCTCTTAGGACCTTTATGGCGTACTATCACTGGGGGACCGGATCAGCTTTCCCATGCCCCATCTCAAAATCTTTTTTACAGTCCCCTGATCATCTTTGTTGCTCTTCTCTGTACTCTTTCTAGAGCCTCCACATCTTTTTTTCATCGTGGTGACCAAAACTGGATGCAGTATTCCAAGTGTGGCCTTTACAATGCCTTAGTAAAGCCACACCTGGAACACAGCATCCAGTTTTGGTCACCAAGATGAAAAAAAGATGTGGAGGCTCTAGAAAGAGTACAGAGAAGAGCAACAAAGATGATCAGGGGACTGGAGGCTAAAACATAAAGGAAAGGCTGCCGGAATTGGGTATGTCTGGTTCAATGAAGAGAAGGATGAGGGGGGACATGATAGCAGTGTTCCAATATCTCAGGGGCTGCCCCAAAGAAGAGGGAGTCAAGCTCTTCTCCAAAGCCCCTGAAGGCAGGACAAGAAGCAACGGATGGAAACTAATCAAGGAGAGAAGCAACCTAGAACTAAGGAGAAACTTCCTGACAGTTAGAACACTTAATCAGTGGAACAACCTGCCTCCAGAAGCGGTGAATGCTCCAACACTGGAAGTTTTTAAGAAGAGACTGGACAGCCATTTGTCTGAAATGGTATAGGGTTTCCTGCCTGAGCAGGGGATTGGATTAGATGACCTCCAAGGACCCTTCCAACTGCTTCTCCTTCTTCCTTCTTCCTCCTCCTCCTCCTCCTCCTCCTCCTCCTCCTCCTCCTCCTCCTCATTATTATTATTATTATTATTATTATTATTATTATTATTATTATTATTATTATTATTATTATTATTATTATTATTATAGTAACAACTTAGTCCTGCTTCAGCATGGACACCTCACTTTTGGTGACATTATAATACAGGTGGTCCTCAGTTTAACAACAGTTCATTTAGTGACCGTTTAAAGTTACAACAGCGCTGAAAAAGTGACATTTTTCACACTTAACGACCCTTGCAGCATCCCTAATGGTTACATGACCAAAATTCAGATGCTTGGCAACTGGCTCATATTTATGACATTTGCAGGGATCATCTGATGCCCTTTTGCAGCCTTCTCACAAGCAGTCAATGGGGAAACCAGATTCACTTAAACAACCATATTACTAACTTAACCACTGCAGTGACTCACTTAACAACTGTGGCAAGAAAGGCCACAAAATGGGGGCCAAGGTCACTTAGCGATGGAAATCTGGGGCTTAATTGTGGCCATAAGGTCAGGACTACCTGTACGTGAAAGTCAAGGTCCGTCATCAGAGGCACCTTTCAATCCCTTTTCCGTCGCAAGAAGACTAGATCAAGGATCTGTGCAATCTGCTTCTCCGCCCTCTGAGCTGGTTGATAAGCAACTTCAAAGTCCAATTCTAGGCCAAAGATGTGATACTCTCTAGATCAGTGAGATGGGCGACATGAAGACTGAACAAATAACAAATTTAGTAAATAGTTTTAGCTAGGCTCCCCTAACAGTCCTTGATCGATATTGTTTGGCCCGGCAGAAAGTCTCCACAAGCATTTTTATTTATTTATATTTAAACTTCTATGCCGCCCTTCTCCCCAGAGGGACTCAGGGCGGCTCACAGCATGTTAAAAAACAACACAAAAAAACATTTCCCCTATAAAACCAATTAAAAGCAAATATATTAATAGCTGTGTCATATTTAAAATCTTTGAAAATTTTTAAAAATTATTCCCTATTTAAAATTCACCCTAGG
>NW_015396326.1:8152-16567 GCF_001527695.2 Protobothrops mucrosquamatus
TATATATATATATATATATATATATATATATATATATATATATATATATATATATATATATATATATATATATATATATATATATATATATATATATATATATATATATATATATATATATATATATATATATATATGAGTCTTTGGTCATTCGGGTTTTCTCCCGTGTAAGATTAGAAGTATCATAGCGACATTTCGATGAAATCACATTCATCATCATCAGGCTTGTGCTTTTAGCTTTGTGCTTCTCAGAGTATATATATATATATATATATATATATATATCTCCATCTATCCTCTCTAATTTTTATAGACACCTATCTCACAAGAAGTGATTTTTTTTTCTTGTTGTATATGTTTGGGTTAATTCTTTTATCAGAGAGACCAGTTAACAAACATACATTTCAAGCTATACATACATTTTAGCTACTGCTTTGTCAACATTAATATGAGTTATCTTATGAGCGCTTAAGGGATCTACGTTTTTATCCTTATACAGTAGGAGACTGTGTAGTTCACCCTATGAACTAAGTAAAAAGTCAAAGACCGTTAACCAGGTTGAGGACAACTCTTCTCTCCACGGGGTCACGAAGAGTCAACATCAGCTCAGTGGCGCGTAATCAGTCAATAGGCTATTAAGATTAGAAATGCATTTCACAGTAGCGTACTTTGGGATTTGTGTGTGTGAATGTTTGAAAAGCATCTTTTTTTATCTTTCTGGGTTTCAAAGCCTGTAGAAATGGTTTGCTGTCTTTTCAAGGCCATTCCTCTAGAGAAGAAGACAACTTGTAGACTTTCAAAACAAAAAACAAAAAAACCCTTCTGGCTTTCTTCCATGGGTCAGTTTTCCAGAAATGAACAATGGATTCTCTTTGATTCTTTAGCCTTCTTACTGGTGTGGCAGCCCCCAGACTGTTTTGGGGAAAGAGAAGGAAGAGGAAGAAGACCCAGAGAAGGCCTTGAAAAGTCAATTCATAGAAGAGGAGCCTTCAGACTTAGTGTCAGGCGTAAAAATCAAGCATCTTTCCAAGGTGGGTGTCATGGTTCCGAAAGAAGAAGCTCTTCAAAGAACTTTGAGGCATTGTTTACCTTAAAGAATTTTTAATTTCAACATAGCTTCAGCAGGTACATAGAGAAGCCAAAATCTGAATTCTCCTCCCCCAAACACACAGTATCTAAGCATAATTCACTCCTCCATTTAACAGTCATTAATCACATTCTCCAATTAGTTTGAAGTGCAAACTTTCCCTCCCGTTCCATGACCAGCCATTTTTTTATCTCCTCTTATTACAACCAACCTTGAAGAATACTCTACTGAGATACTGTTATGGCTAACTAGTCCCCATGCACATTCTTCACCCTCCCCTCCAGCACTATCTAATTCTAACTCTAAAAGTAATACACAGGTTAAATAGAAAATGCCTGCGTCTTCATATATTGTCAAGCAAGAACATCCGATGTTAGCAGCATTGACAGTGAGCTTCTTCCGCTGGTTGCTCCCCTCTTAAGTGCAAAACCTGGATGAGGTGGTAGTGATGTGGGTTGCCAGGGAAGGTTTCTTTAGTGGACAGACCTGTGACTTTCAGAGCACTTCCTAAGAAAAATAGGCCTGCACTTGTTTGAGAAAAATCAGACTTTGCAAAACCAGAAAAACAAAACAAAATGAAAGGCAGTGGGAACTATAGATCTCCCGTAAAACTGGAATGGAATGTGCAAAGCTCCAGAGATCCTTCAAGAAGGAATTCTTCTTCTGGATTCTCTGAGAGACTCTGCTGACATAGCGGGAAGAGCTTCCTACATACGTGCTTCTGTGTGCGGAAATACCTTCCGACTACTGGGTGCACCAAATGGAGAGGCACGTGGAAGGATCTACCCAACATGAGGTGCCTCTCAAGGTATGCTCTGGACTCCTGACCCCTTAAAGGGAGACTTTGGACTCCCTTGCAGCACTGATGATGTTTCCTAGTTGGGTGATGAAATGTCTGGCAGAAAACAACCAAGCTCAGGGAACACCACGCATCCTACAACTCAACCCTAAGAGTGTCTTTTATTGGCGCTATAAGAGCGAACTCCACTCCCTTCTAGCTCTTATGATGTTACCTACTTGGTAGTGACATATCTGCAAGAGAGCCACCAAGCTCAGGGAACACCACAGATCCTACAATTCAACCCTAAGAGTGTCTTTTATTGGCACTATAAGAGTGAACTCCACTCCCTTCTAGCTCTTATGATGTTACCTACTTGGTAGTGACATATCTGCAAGAAAGCCACCAAGCTCAGGGAACACCACAGATCCTACAATTCAACCCTAAGAGTGTCTTTAATTGGTGCTATAAGAGCGAACTCCACTCCCTTCTAGCTCTTATGATGTTACCTACTTGGTAGTGACATATCTGCAAGAAAGCCACCAAGCTCAGGGAACACCACAGATCCTACAATTCAACCCTAAGAGTGTCTTTTATTGGCGCTATAAGAGCGAACTCCACTCCCTTGTAGCTCTTATGATGTTACCTACTTGGTAGTGACATATCTGCAAGAGAGCCACCAAGCTCAGGGAACACCAAGGACCCCCACAGTTCAACCCTCAGCTACAAACTTCTCTTTAATAGGTACAAGTGTTTTTGTGCCCCTTTAGTCTCTTGACTCTTAAGAGCATAACTTGAATACCGTAAAACTTCTAGGGCAGTTTTTGCTGAATCTGTTGTAGAAATAGGGTCTCTCTCTGTCTTTATCCTTTTTCCTTGCTTGTCTGCAGGTGTTCAAAGTGGGAAGCAAAACCAAGGAAGCTGTGAAGGACCTGACTCTTAATATGTACGAAGGACAAATCACCGTCCTTCTTGGACACAACGGGGCTGGGAAAACCACCACTTTGTCCATGCTGACAGGTGAGGCTTGAAGCTACCTTAGATCTGGAACTCAGAACGTATCCTTTAAGCAGACCATTGGCCTCTGATTCCCAACAACCTAGAGGTCCCATACGAGCAAAAGAAAGCAGTGTCTTTTAAACCAGGGGTAGTCAACCTTGGCTCTTTTATGACTCGTGGACTTCAACTCCCAGAATTCCTGAGCCAGCTAAGCTGGCTCAGGAATTCTTGGAGTTGAAGTCCACGAGTCATAAAAGAGCCAAGGTTGACTACCCCTGTTTTAAACAATATTCTAAGAAAACCTTAGCTTTACTGGAGGGCTGGAAGGGCAGTAAGCATGAAAGGGCAGCAATTTCCCTGCAAATTCAGGTGGTATTGTTATGTTTATTGCTGAGGAGAAGAAATGGGGCTTAGTCGTGTTAAAAAACGGTGTCTAAGGCCATCAAATTAATTCATCATCTATTTATTCCAGTTGGAATCAATAAAGAACATAGCAACTAGAAATTATGCAAAGTTGATTTTAGGCCCAATTAATATTCTGCGCTGGTTTCGATGCTGGTCTGCACTGATAAAGCATGGCAAGAGTTTGGATGTTAGCTTAGTTATCTTTAGAGTTGGTCTATTGCAGGGGTGTCAAACTCAATTTCATTGAGGGCCGCATCAGCATTGCGATTGCCCTGGGGGGTGTGTGGCCAGGGTGGGTGCGGCCTACTGGGTGGGCGTGGATGGAGTGGGCGTGGCCTACTGGGTGGGCATGGCCAGCTCTACATCGTTCGCGTCAAGGGTGCCTGTGGGGGCCTGGGCAGGAGTGGGACAGATCTGGGGGTCTCTGGCAGAAAGGGGGGGGACCGGGGCAAGCACCAAGGCATGGTCCATTTCTTCATTCCTCACAAAGGGGGACACCTCCCCAGCATGCACCCAGGGGGCGGGGCTGACACGGCAGGGGCTGGTTCCTCGCTGTTTCTAGACGGCCTTGTGGAGCTAAGACTGAATGCGTTTCAGCATAGATGGTCATCACAAAATTGTACATTGGCTCCCGGCTGGCCTGGGCCAGGGCCAAGGCAGTGGGGGCCGTTCCCTCACTGTTTCCAGGATGGCTTCGTGGGCCACATGAAACCACTTCGCGGGCCGCATCCGGCCCCCGAGCCTTGTGTTTGACACATCTGGTCTATTGGAAGATGTGGGATTTAACACTTGTGGCTGATTTCTTCCATTCGTCCTAACATCTCCTCCATCTCCTTGTTTTAAATTTGTTGACTTATTTATAAATAATTCAGGTTTTTATGACCGCCCATTCTTACGTTGGCCGGAGTTATATTTGGCCCTCACCCGTGTCCCCTTTTTCTCCTTTTCTGCTTCCTAGGGCTGTATCCTCCAACAAGCGGACAGGCATACATCAATGGCTATGAAATATCCCAAGACATGGTTCTCATCCGAAAGAGTCTAGGTCTTTGTCCTCAGCATGATGTTCTCTTTGACCACATGACGGTAGAAGAGCACCTTTACTTCTACTCTGGGGTAAACTTTGGAAGTTCAGTGTTTACTTGGACGACTGTAGTCTCTGCCTTTCTGGTTGCAAAGTCCAGAGGTTGTGTGATTGCCCGCTGTTCATGGTCTGTCATGATGGCTTTAGCATTGCAAAGATTGTCAGTCTGTTCTCAACTCAGATGCCACTTGTCCACTTTGTCCAAACTAGGAGAAATCATTTATTTATGTACAATTTCCCAAAGCCTAAACAGTGGTCAACAGTGGTCAAGGCCCATTGGAATGATAACAGAGTTGGAAGGGACCTTGAAGGTCTTCTAGTCAGGCAGGAAACCCTATCCCATTTCAGACAAATGGTTGTCCAATGTCTTCTGAAAAACGTTCCAGTGTTGGAGCACCCACAACTTCTGGAGGCAACTCATTCCACTGATTAATTGTTCTCACTCTCAGGAAATTTCTCCTTAGTTCTAGTTTGGTTCTCTCCTTGATCAGTTTCCATCTGTTGCTTCTTGTCCTGCATTCAGGAGCTTTGGTAGAATAGGTTGACCCCCCTCTTCTTGATGGCACCCCCAATAAATGAAAGAGGGACTGTCTAAGTGAAAGACATTTCAGAAGAACCCATACATACAGTATAGTGGGAAAATATTTTTTTTCAGTTGTTGTTAAGTGAATGCTGTGATCATAAAGTGAATTCCTCATTGTTCACCTTGGGCTGTTTTTGCCCCAGATCAGAAGTAAAATGCTGGTTTTTGTCAAAAACATTGTAAAACACAGTCACGTGACCACAGGAGACTGCAAATGGGTGAAAATGCAGGCCAGTTGATGAGCATTGGACATGCAGTCATATGAAGATTGGGGTAGGGAGAGATGATTGCATTCCAGATCCAGGTCATAACTCCCCTTTTTCAGGTCCGTTGTAACTTTGAACACTCCTTAAGCAACCGGTTGTAAATTGAGGACTACCTGTATAATCATAATGCCAGGCTCGGCCCTCATACCTTTTTCTCTTTCTCTTCCATCTCAGCTGAAAGGATTTCCTGCTGAAAAATGCCCAGGGGAGATCACCCATATCCTTCACATCCTCAACTTACAAGAGAAACGTAGGACTTTGTCGAAGACCCTCTCTGGAGGGATGAAGCGCAAGCTCTCCATTGCCATTGCGCTCATTGGGGACTCCAAGGTGAGTCTCAGCTAAGCCCCTTCCTTTCACCCTTGTTCACCTGTGCAGGGGGTTCTGAGAGACTCTGTCGGACGTGATGCTTTGCAGAGTGGATGGGGACCACTTGCTTGCCTTCCCAATGGGAGAAGATGGGAGTGGAGAGGTTGAGTGTCTCCACCGTCTTGAGTTGAAGCCCTTGTTTTTCCGTCAAGGTCCTTCTACATTTATAACGTAAATGAAGGATCAGGAAACCCCATTGGTTACTGATTTGTGGTACTTGCAGCCTGCCATTTTGGAGAGTTGAAAGTAGTCTCCCAACAGCTTGCCCAAATCACAACCACCCTGTGGCACCAGACGGGACTAAAAGGGAGACATTACACTGAGTTGAGCTCTGTGACTGAACTAGGGATTTGAGCCTAAATCTTTCCGTTCCTACACCCATCTTTCTTTCTTTCTTTCTTTCTTTCTTTCTTTCTTTCTTTCTTTCTTTCTTTTCTTCTTTCTTTCTTTTCCTCCCTCTTTTTTCCTTCCTTCCTTCCTTCCTTCCTTTCTTTCTTTCTCTTTCTCTTTCTTTCTTTCTTTCTTCCTTTCTTTTCCATCCTTCCTTCCTTCCTTCCTATCTATCTTTCTGTTTTTCTCTTTCTTTTCCTTCTTCCTTTCTTCCTTTTTTTCTTTCTTTCTCATTCATTCATTCATTCATCCATCCATTCATTTTTATTTAATAAAGGATTGTCCTCTCATCTTCATAATATCTACCACATGACCAAATTGAGAAAACAGTGCATCTTTTTAGTGCTTCTTTTTTTAATGTTATCATTCACATTTTTGATATAATGCAAAGGGTTTGGTTGGATGGCCATCTTCCAGTAAGCTGGCCTTAAGCAGCCAGGAATGATAGAGAGGGATGGCAAGAGAGGTTTTTCTCCCCTAGAAGAGGAATCATTGCTAAATCAAATTACTTCAGATTGTGTCCACCCTTCCCTCTTCCTTCTGAGTTTGCCATTGCCTCTACTACCTCTTTCCATTATTACTACCCCAGTTCTCTGCTCGAGACCCGAGAGACTGGTCTCAAGCCAACCCCAACCTCCCTGTTCTCTGCGTTGAGCAGGTGGTGATGCTGGATGAGCCTACCTCAGGCATGGACCCCGTTTCACGGCGAGCCACGTGGGAGCTCCTGCAGCAGCAGCGGAGAACCCGCACCATCTTGCTCACCACCCACTTCATGGATGAGGCAGACCTGCTGGGCGACCGCATTGCCATTATGGCCAAGGGAGAACTCCAGTGCTGTGGATCGTCCCTCTTTCTGAAGCACAAATATGGTAAGGAGATTGCTCTAGATCAGGGGTCTTCCAACTTGGCCCTTTTACGACTTGTGGACTTCAACTCCCAGAATTCCTCAGCCAGCCTCCATTTTGTTTGTTAGATTTAAGATAGGGATCTTCAAACTTGGTCCTTTTATGACTTGTGGACTTCAACTCCCAGAATTCCTCAGCCAGCGTGCTATAGAAGTACTTTCCCGTTGCTTTCTTCCATTCTCCTCCATTCTTCAGTCAGTGCTGAAGAAGCTTCTTGGATGAGAAGCGAAACGTCTTCAAAGAAAAACAAGCAAATCCAGTTGCCTCGTGAAAAAAAAAAAACACCCTTGGGCTTTCTTCCAAAAAGTATTTTTGACTTCTGAGTCTAGCCGTCAACTCTGACATATTAACTACGTCCAATCCTGATGAAATTTTTCAAGTTCAAACCATGGTTGGCTGAGTGTAGTAGGCAGATTAGCTCTGAAGGACCTGAAAGCTAGGCATGACCCCATGAAAGCCTCCGTTGCTCATCAGGCGATATCTTTCTTCCTTTTCAGGTGCTGGGTACCACATGGTGATGGTGAAAGAGCCCTATTGTAATCTTGGAGAGATCTCCCACCTCATCTATCATTATGTCCCCAACGCCTCTCTGGAAAGCAATGCGGGGGCAGAACTGTCCTTCATCCTGCCCAATGAGAGCACACACAAGTAATCTTACCCTTAGTAACTACGCGGGATGCACAGGTTGGGTCCACGTTTGCCAAAGGCTCAGTGGAAGTGATGGGAGTTGGGTCCAATCCACCTGGAGAACATGGGCTTGCAGGATGCTACCTTGGTTCAAAGAGAACGTTGAACCACCAGTTGATCCCTTTGGTTTTGCTTGCATGATGTGCCTTAACCATGGTTGTCTGACACATCGAACTCCAATGCACTTCACCATGTCATAACCATGCCACATTTGATCATGGTTATCTAGGTCAAGGGCTCATTTGACTTAACTCGTTGCCCTCATAATCTGCCCTGAATAGCTCAATGGGGCGAGTTTGAGGACCCTATTAGCCTTAAATGGAATTTGGTCATATGGGTTGTCATGTTTTGTGTGAACAAACACGGCCTTAGTCTTAGAACTGAGTTTCCTAAGCTTTTGAACCTGGTAGGCAGAGTTGAATAACAGAACAATGGGATAACAAAGCTGGAAGGGTCCTTGGAGGTCTTCTAGTCCAACCCCCTGCACAAGCAGGAGACCCTATTATAGGTGCTCTCAGAATAGCTGAAAAGGATCTTAAGCCATCTGTTCGCCATGCATGCGCACACAACACACACCCTCTAGCATTTCCTTAATTCCTTAATTTTTTTTGACAGAGGGGGCCAATTCTATACAAAATTGTCACTCTCTCCTTTTATTTTCTAAGAGATCATTAGGCCTATGTTATAGATAAAGGTGGCTGCAAAGTCTATGGTTTACTTCACAGCATATCTCCCTCCTATATTGATTAAAATGCTATAATTACTAAGAGACCCTTTTAAAATGAAGATCATTAAGGCTGACCTGAAGGGAGCTGTCCACAGGCTTCTCAAAACCAACCTGGATGTTGCTGTGAATGTAGTCTGA